>NC_053169.1:65223767-65413767 GCF_016835505.1 Polypterus senegalus | reverse complement strand
AAAGGAAAGTTGCCTTTTTTTTTATATAGTATAGAGAGATGTGTTCGCTGACGTTATGATCGCCTTTTGGGGACAGTCGCGTGGGTCTTGTGTAGACTGGTGAGACGCCCCGCCATTAATCGGCTGTGATGGCACTGTCAGTCCTGCACTCGTGCGCGTGTCTTCATAATTCGAGGTGAGGACCTGATAATCGGATACGTGCAAAAGAAAGTGTGAATCGCCTTAATATTATTTTGCCGTGGTGTAGAAAAGGGGTCCCGTGTTTGCACTTGTCTGGGCTATAGCGCAGGGGAAGGATGAAAAAAATTAAAAGTGCTCACTTTGACTTAAAGCAGAAGCGCAGTCAGCGTCTCAAAGGCCGTACAGCTAGCAGCACGCGCTGGCTGCTCGACTTTTGCTGGGCAGGAGACCCCTTTGTACACACGCTCATGATATCAAAAGTCTCAGCGCTTTGGAGGTAATTCATATATTATATATATAGCAAAATACCCGCGCCTCGAAGCGGAGAAGTAGTGTGTTAAAGAAGTAATGAAAAAGAAAAGGAAACATTTTAATAATAACGTAACATGATTGACATTGTCATGAGTGTTGCTGTCATATATATGCCTGCCTAAATAAGTCACCCTCGCTCTTACTTTTTACCGCTCATTTAATCATGGCTAATGGCGGAAAAATTATAAAATGGAAGGAGGATGGCTTTACCAAAACAATTATTGATGGCGAATCGATTATTCATAAAGCTTGAATTGGTGATCTGTTTTTCTATGTTAACCTCATATTTTTCATACTTCTTCTCAAACTAAGGTGGTGCGAGGGTAAAATGAATCGGGATGCGCTGATCAGTGTAATCGTTGTACCAGGAAATCGTGCATTGACAAAAGCTCCCCTTTGCTTGTAATGCAAAGTGTGATTAAATGCATTATTTAAAAGAAGTGGTGAGGCGGCCTTCTGCTGTTATGCACCTAAAATCTGGAATAGCCTGCCAATAGGAATTCGCCAGGCTGATACAGTAGAGCACTTTAAAACACTGCTGAAAACACATTACTTTAACATGGCCTTTTTATAACTTCATTTTAATCTTAATTTAACTTAATCCTGATACTCTGTATGTTCAATTCATCATAATAACTATTCATGGTGGCTTTAAAATCGGTACTGACCCCTACTCTCTTTTCTGTTTGTGTTTTTCCGGTTTCTTTGTGGTGGTGGCCTGCGCCACCTCCACCTACTCAAAGCTTCATGATGCTCCAACAATGATGGATGGATTAAAAGGAAGAAGTCTACGTGACCATCATTATCATCAAGCCCTTCCGTGAGAATCCTAAATCCAAAGAGGACTGTTTCATTTATGTTAGGTAGAATGCCCAGAGGGGACTGGGCGGTATCATGGTCTGGAATCCCTACAGATTTTATTTTTTCTCCAGCCGTCTGAGTTTTTTTGTTTTTTCTGTCCCCTGGCCATTGAACCTTACTCTTATTCGATGTTAATGTTGATTTATTTTGTTTTATAATTGTGTCTTTCATTTTTCTATTCTTTAATATGTAAAGCACTTTGAGCTACTGTTTGTATGAAAATGTGCTATATAAATAAATGTTGTTGTTGTTGTTATTTTTTAATGCGTTATGGAGCACATGCATCGAAGCTTCTCAGCTGTGCTTGTGCTAAGAAAAGGAAAGATTTTAAAAATAACGTAACACGATTGTCAATGTAACCTTTTGTAAGTAGTGCCTGGAGGATTTAGTGTGGAGAAACTCTAGAGAGAGCGTGTATTAACTTGTGGATTTTTCTGTGAGTATTTGGTGGCAGTCTGACGAAGTTGCCGAAGACGGCGTTAACATGAGCTCAGCTCAGAGTAAAATGAGATGAATGGGCGGGGAGATGATGACGTAACTCCCCCACCCGCCTTAACTGTCAATCCCCCACAAACACAGTCTCTCGGAATTTGCATAAGCACACCACTTCACCTACAATTTTAACTTAGTTACAAAGTGATCAAAACTCTCGTTTATATCCTGCGTCCTCTCATTAAACTTGTATCCCGCATTACCTGTGGGCATGTGAAACGCCAGCGTAGCCTGTCTATGAACTTAATTTAAAGTTTAGGTTTACACCTTGCTTTCTTTCCGAGGTAGCAGCACTCATGAATATGGTATTATATGTCACTCATGGCGCTTCTTATTGTTTGCTGCCTTCTCAATTATATAATGCATGTTTTCTTAAGCGCTTTTGGAGGTCTTCCTGGTTTTCTACGCACTGCGTTGACAGTCAGTTCACGTGATTACGTGAGAGGCGTGATGATGTCACACGAAATTCCGCCCCCCCACGTCATTCCAGCTCAACTCCATTACAGTTAATGGAGAAAAATACCTTCCAGTTATGACCGTTATGTAGAATTTCAAAATGAAACCTGCCCAACTTTTGTAAGTAAGCTGTAAGGAATGAGCCTGCCAAATTTCAGCCTTCTACCTACACGGGAAGTTGGAGAATTAGTGATGAGTGAGTGAGTGAGTGAGTGAGTGAGGGCTTTGCCTTTTATTAGTATAGATATATATATATATATATATATATATATATATATATGACAGAAACACTCATAACAGTGACAAAACAATTACATAGACAATCATGTTACGTTATTTTTAAAATGTTTCCTCTTCCTTTTCATTACTTTTTAACACACTACTTCTCGCATCAAAGCGCAGGTATTTTGCTAGTATATATATATATATATATATATATATATATATATATATATATATATATATATATATATATATATATATCAGCATTTTAAAAGACTTACAGCAGTAAAATCAAAGGGCTTGTCTATTGTTAGTTGAAACACATACTGTGAGAGAATACTAAAATAACAACATGTAACCACATTTAAGGTAATTAACAAACCTATGTTTAAAAGCTCTTTATTACTATTTGAACAGTCTACTGACAATGGAATCAAACTTTTCCTCTAAGCTGCCTTCAAAAAGGTTTTGCAAACTGTCCTTTTGGTAAAGTTTTCATGGTTCATGTACAGACATAAACAATATTTTTTATATTCTTTCAGCCATCTTATATCTTAAAATTTAAACACCAGTTTATATGAAACTACTGTTAGGTTACAGGTTTACTATCCTGATCTTGTCTGTTCTCAATAATAACACAATAAGTTACATCCACCACTGCATTATTCTGGATAAGTAGAGAAATTTTTATGAAAATATGAAGCTTGAGAAAAAACAATCGTTATTAAGCTATAATATTGTATGTATTAATGTACTAATAATCAATAAGCCATTGTTTAAACTGCCTCTGCTAAATACATGTAAGCTGAAAAAGTAACTTGCAATATTTCTGTCAAACTACTGACCTTTTAGTCTGTACTCAGGAAACTGTTAATTTTAACAAACATCTAAGATTGTAAAATCAACAGCAACAGACTTTTTCACTTCATCTTTAGTGGTTGAACAAATGTGTTGTAATTTTTGAGCATATTACTGAATCTCCCCAAAGAATTGTATAACCTTGTCATGTGATAGGCTATCTCTGTAAGATGTAAAAATTTCTGTTATAAAAATTAAGCTCACCCCCTGAACATTGGGCTATTGCTGGTGACTGTCATTGACACTAACTGACAGGGCTGGAATGGTCTCTCTGCCATCAAGAATAAAGAACTTTACATTGGTTGTCTGCCTGCTGTTTGCCTTGAACCTTCATCTATAGTTTTCTGTCGCCCGAACGTGGGGCGGAGACGGACAGGTGACTCCTCGAGCGGGATCGTCCAGAGGACCGGTAAGAGGACACATTCTGGCTGGATTGGAAGGACCAGCTCCGGAAAAAGTTAGGACTGGCCTGCCTCGGGCGAATCCTGTGTGAGGAGTCTCTGGTCTCTTCCGATTGAATACGAAGGTCGAGTGAACTGGGAGTTCCCTAGCAGGATAAGAAAATTCTTGGTGAGTAGACCGAGGGTATCCAATTGAGTGAATGACATAGCTCAGGGATTAGACCAGTTTTACAGGAAAGAAAATTGAGAAATAACATACTGTATCACCTAACGAACAGTAAACTGGAAAGCAGGAAATAATACTTGGGTCCCTCGGGGACAGTGTAAGGTGCTGAGAACGTTAGTAAGGTACTCCCCGTGAAGTGGAATAGAAAGGGGTGAGTGGCACACTCCTAGAAATAGAGGAAAGGGAGTAAAACGAGTAGAATATATATTGAGTATCTGGGAAAAACACTGTGTGGGAGGGCGAGTTTCTGTCTCTAAAGTCTGGTCATATTCCAGCTCCTACGGGTTAATCTGTGGTGGACAGGTCAGTCCCGCTGTCACACCTAACCCAATGGGTCCATTTGAACATCTCCAAATGGACTTCATTGAATTAACACCGTCTAAGAACTACCGTTACTGTTTGGTAATTGTCGATGTGTTCTCCCGATGTGTGGAAGCTTTGCCTTCCAAACATGCAGACGCCAAAACTGTGGCAAAAGCCTTAATAAAAAAAAATCATTCCAAGATGGGGAATACCACAGAAATTGCAGACTGATAATGGTACCCATTTTGTGAACTCTGTAATAAATGAATTGACCACTTGGCTCCAGATAAATGTACATCATTACTGCAAGTACCATCCCCAAAGTGGAGGTATTGTAGAGAGGTGCAATGGCACCCTAAAATCTAAATTGGCAAAAATCTGCGAGCAGACAAATTTAACCTGGTCTGACGCATTATTCCTGGCCTTAATGGGATTGAGAGGGAGGACACACCGGCAGTTGGGACTGTCGCCGTTTGAAATACTAACTGGACGGCCCATGCCTGTTGGCTTGGTTATTGGAAATGTCAATCTGCACAATGTGGACAATGATCTTCTCTCCAGTCTTATAGGTCTTCGAGCATCCCTGAAGAAGGTCCGCGAGCAGGTTAACCAGGCTTGGCGAACCAGTCCTCCACCAACGGAGTCACAGATTCCCTTGGGAACCTGAATAATGGTCAGAGACACCCGAAGGAAGCACTGACATCAGCCTCGCTGGAGGGGACCATTTCAAGTGCTACTATCCACACCACACGCAGTTAAAGTCGAAGGACTACCTGCCTGGATTCACGCTTCACATTGCAAAAAATGGCAAACATAATTTTGTTCATTGTAACATTTGCTGTTCCCCTGATTGCAGGACAACGGCAAACAGGTGGTGATCGTCTAGTTACCAACTTAAGAAAATGCCTAAGAACTATACCACGCTTGCTTTCCAAGTGGGAACAACTGCCTCATTTCAGATTGACTTTTGCGAAATGGTTCGGATCATGGCCTGGGTGGCTTAAGTCAATTTTTACCACTGTCCTAGTTTCCTTCGTTATTCTAGTTGTTTGTGGGTGTTGCCTCATCCCCTGTATCCGAGGTCTTCTACAAAGGCTTATTGACATTTCTTTTACTAAGTCCTATTTTCTCCACTCCCAACAGTCTCAAGAGACCCCCACAGCCTCTCTCCTTTCTGAGTATGATGAGGCTGACCTCACTGATTCTGTATGATTATAATGTGAACATTTAATGTTCAAAGTGGGGAATTGAGAAAGAAAAATCGTTATTAAGCTATAATATTTTATGTATTAATGTACTAATAATCAATAAGCCATTGTTTAAACTGCCTCTGCTAAATACATGTAAGCTAAAAATGTAACTTGCAATATTTCTGTCAAACTGCTGACCTTTTATTCTGTACTCAGGAAACTGTTAATCTTAACAAACATCTAGGACTGTAAAATCAACAGCAATAGACTTTTTCACTTCATCTTTAGTGGTTGAACAAATGTGTTGTAATTTTTGGGCATATTACTGAATCCCCCCAAAGAATTGTGTAACCTTGTCACGTGATAGGCTATCTCTGTAAGATGTAAAAATTTCTGTTATAAAAAGGAAACTCACCCCCCCAAGATTGGCCTATTGCTGGTGACTATCATTGACACTAACTGACAGGGCTGGAGTGGTCTCTCTGCCATCAAGAATAAAGAAATTGCTTTTTACTTTACATTGGCTGTCTGCCTGTTGTTTCCCTCGAACCTTCGTCCACAAGCTATAGCTGTTTAAAGGGTTATAAGTAAAAATTCAAATGAATAAATGAAATAAATAAATAAATAAAAGTTTCTGAAAACCATCCAAACTAAATGAAAGGAAGTATAGAAAAATTAATTCATTGACAGGAACATGTTGGCTTAAAGATTACTCTTAGCCTGAGTTCATGGTAAAAAAAACACACAAAGAACTTACACCTCTGAAGGAAACGACAGCTTTTCGATGATCTTGCATATGTTCATTAGTTTGTATAGATGAGCATGAGAATTACAGTCATGAATGACAGAAAAGGCAGAAGAATACACCTGAAGATTGCACTATGGACAGAATATCTGTAATATTTTGACCATTATATGATCCTGTTTAAAAATGATTGTAAAAAAAAATTACAATTTATCTAATCGAAGCAAAAATAGCAATAAAAAAAAATAATTTTCACAACAAAAAATTGTATATGTAATCAAAACAAAGTGCAAACAAAATCCTGCAATGCAAAATTTTAAAAACACACTGAAAAATTCAATTGCAGATTTTAACCATTTTACTTTCAAAACAAACTTACCTGCAGAGACCTGTGCTGGCAATTGGAATGTAGCCAGTTCAAATCCTGCAAACACCCAAAGTAAATCTTCTCTGTTGGACCCTTGATAAAGGTCCTTAAACTACCATTGCTTTGTGTGGGGTATGATGTTTATCTACTTCCAGTCCTGCAAGTAGGTCCTCCAATTTACAGGGATAACTTGGGTGTTGGTGGCAGGGTTCCAATCCAGGTGATTCGTAATGCAGTGGGTGCGGTAACACACTATCAGCACGTGCTCCCAACCTCTCTCTCTCCTCATTCAATTTTTCCACAATCCTCTTTTTTCACATAGGATTCTAGAGCCAGTCTTGAACAAAAATAACTAAAAATATATATATACAGTGGAACCTCTAGATACGATCACCTCTGTATACGAGAAATTCAAGATAAGAGGAAAGTATGAGTGAAAAATTCAGATCTAAATACGAGCATTGGCTCACGTAACGAGCCACGAGCCAGGCTGTGGTTATGCGTGACCCGTTTCCCAATCCACCTCGACTCTGGGATTCACCCAAGCTGACGCTGCCAGCCCGTCAGACAACTCAATGTTCTTTGTTCTCCTGTAGCATGAGGATCTTCGCGTTTGTGTGCTTGTGATTTCATTGTTTCGCTGTAGCAGTTCGCCGTATAAGCGTATCCAAAAATATTGCAGATATGCAGACGGAGAATAGGAGACGATTGCCCTCAAGAGGAGTACTAGGGTGTTGTACCGTATTAGCCATTATGAATGTAGAGAGCCAAGTAATGACACCTTTTATTGGCTAACTAAAAAGATTACAATATGCAAGCTTTGATTACATCTTGCCTGAAGAAGGGGCCTGAGTTGCCTCGAAAGCTTGCATATTGTAATCTTTTTAGTTAGCCAATAAAAGGTGTCATTTTGCTTGACTTTTCTCTACCCTCAAGAGGAGAGAGAGAGAGGCGAGCGAGCGAGCAAGGGAGATAAGGAGAGAGAGAAAGGGGGGTGTGTGAGCAAGAGAGATAAGGAGAGAGAGAGAGGGGGGCACGCGAGCGAGCAAGAGAGATAAGAAGAGGGAGACGCGCATGAGAGAGAAGAACCATCAGCTCAGTTATGATCACATGACGCTCAGCAGACAAAGTGTATCCACATTTATTTATCAGTGTTATTTGTTAGGAAAATTGATTTTTATGTTGATATTTTTGGGGGTGCGGAACGGATTAACTGGATTTCCATTATTTTCAATGGGGAAGTTTTGTTCTAGATACAAGAAATTCGCTATACAAGCTCAGTGCTGGAACGAATTAAACTCGTATCTAGAGGTTCCACTGTACTGTTGATTGAGCTCCAGTTTAATGTTGCAAGTTTACTTACCAGCATGATGTTGCATAGTTGGGGGGTAGAGGGGTGATGCAAGAAAACATACTTTAACTGCAAGGATTAAAGGTGCACAATTGTCAAAAGGCAGCACCAGAGTATAGAAATACTATTTGCTGGGTGCATTGTTGGTTCCTTGAAAGTGCATTTAATTACAAAAAAAAATAAAATACTGCAGCCAAAAGTATATTTGTGAGAACTACTTTGTTTGTAAGAAGTAATCTGGCATGTCCTGATAATGTTGCATTGTTGCTTAGCAACAAAAAGTGGTTTGTATTGTGTTCACTATTTAAAATTGGTCTCTATCCAAGCAAGACATTTTCTTTTATATGTAAATTTCTGTAGTTTCTGTTACTTCGTTTGGAACAACTACTTAGTTTATGTTTTGGACTCAATGCATGTATGTATGTGTATATGTATATATATGTATATATATATATATATATATATAGTGACAGATAGGGGTCACTATTGATCCCTTGAACCCTCCGATCAAACGTCAGACACCAAATAAAAGTCCAATAATTGACTTTATTCTCACAGTACAGTGCACAAAGCACCCTCTCCTCCACAATACTCATAAATTACTCACAAATACATTTATAATAAATTCTCCACCACTCCCAGAAGCGTTGCCCTCCTACCACCCAGCTCAGCTCAACGCTATGCTGTCTCTTTCAGTCTTTTATAGTCCTTGTCTCAGAAGTGTTTTGCCCTCTCTGTCCACGTGACTAGGAACACTTCCGGGTCAGATAAAATCCTTTTTCTTTATCCTGGAAGCACATCATTCCCCTTGTCCAGGTGTACTTCCGGGGCATAGGGAAAATAGTCACTGCTCCTCCCTGCAGCACCTTCTATTGGCCCCCATGGTATCCAGCAGGGCTGTAAAGCAAAACTCCAACGTCCATAATTCCCTGCTGGCATTCAGGGCACCTCCATGCTGCAGGGAGGAATCCACCTGGCGGTGTGGGGGTATTGGCCGGGATGAACGGCCAGATATCCATCACAGTACTTTCCCCCCAGCAAAGAATTGTAATTCTGAGCAGCCTGTCCTGAGAGGGAAGTCTTCCTCCAGGAGGATATTCCAATCAGACCTTCATCATTCCGTGTATGATAGTCCCTGGAGAACCTGGGGGGAACATCATAATAGTGAGACACTTCATCCCCCCTTCTACAAGGACAGTTTCGGTAGATATGGCCCGTCCTTCGGCAATAATAACACTGCCTCCTTCCTCTTGCTACTCTCCCTCTGCGGAGCTGAAAACAGTTGGGAAATGCTGACTCTGCCCCTTTCTCCGCTGTGGAGAATTCCAACGTTGCCTTTGTGCTCTCAACTCCCTTTACTGCTTTGTTAGGAGACCCCGGTTTCTCTTTTGGGAGCTCCTTCTTAATCTGGGGTTTGTCCACAGTTTGGGTCTCTCTGTGAGAGAAAGGGAGTCCCTTTCCTCTCTGCACCCCTTTTGATTTATTAATTATACGGGTCGGGGTCTTTAGGACCGAATCATTCCCAGAGACAGCACCATCCTGTTGCTCCGGCTCGATTGGCCCTTCTCCCGGCCAGCCTGTAAACGTTTCGGCCTCTCTTGTAGGGTTCCTAGAGGATTGGCACCTGCTACTGATTAATCGTGGACCCGGTTCACTCTGTGACCTTCTATTATATACGGAAGCATTATATCAATTTTTAATATTGGAAGCTCCCAACCAAACCGCTGCAGGTACTCCTCTACCTTCTTTATTGGCGCTTCAGCCATCTCTCCCAGGTTTCCGACGATTTTCTGGATCGCCGTCAGCATCTGCAAAATACCTCACATGGGCTCGATCAGTTTCTCGAGTTCCTGTACGTCGAAAGAGTTAATTAATTTGTCCGGAGACAGGGTTAAACACTCACTCACCTTACCTTCCGGCTGGGAGCCAATGAGCTCGTTTCTTCCAGACACGTGCTCTGATGGGTCTTGCGGAGGCTTCTGGGAATTGGGGTTCTTTATGTTGGAGGACCGGGTCGCCTCCTTCGGCGGACTGTGGTCTGTCTTTATTAATTTTTTAACCGACCGATCAGCCATTTCCCGACCCTCCTTACCTTCTTGTACTGTGAGCGGTGCTTCGCTCGTCTCCCCCTTCCCCTTCGGAATGTCCGAGTCCGTATTCTTGCGGGCAAAGGTAGAAACAACGGGACGCGGACCTTCTCCTTCCCACAATGTACCAGTTTGGATCGCGTGTCCCTCGCCAGCACCTGACATGCGGAAGTCTTTGTCTTCCCCACCAGCTCAACTGAGAGCGCATCACGCCTCGAAGAGTTGTCTGCCTCCCGCAGAGCCTCCGGATGACGTTCTCCAAGGTATGTGCACGGCACTAAATTAGATGTTTTAAAAAAATGTTCATTAAATTCGCCGGCACATACCTTGGTGTTTTTCTCTTCCTCCATAGGCTTCTCCTGTGCTGCGCAGCTGCTCTGTACTCCCTCACGGGTGTCGGCCATGTTGAGTAGATCTCCTCCGCTGGTGCTGCTACTTGGCTTCAGCTTCTTCTTTCCCATAACAGACTAGGTAAATGGGGTTTCAGGCGATGTTGCTGCATGTTCTGATGCTATCGTCTTCGGGATCTCTGCCCACAGAAAATTTTTAAACAGTTCCTCTGCCAACCGGACTGCCAGAGTATCCTGCCAGCTACGCCACTGTGACAGATAGGGGGCGCTATTGCTCCCTTGAACCCTCTGATCAAACATCAGACACCAAATACTGTGGTGTGAAAAACTATTTGCCCCCTTCCTGATTTCTTATTCTTTTGCATGTTTGTCACACAAAATGTTTCTGATCATCAAACACATTTAACCATTAGTCAAATATAACACAAGTGAACACAAAATGCAGTTTTTAAATGATGGTTTTTATTATTTAGGGAGAAAAAAAATCCAAACCTACATGGCCCTGTGTGAAAAAGTAATTGCCCTCTGAACCTAATAACTGGATGGGCCACCCTTAGCAGCAATAACTGCAATCAAGCGTTTGCGATAACTTGCAATGAGTCTTTTACAGCGCTCTGGAGGAATTTTGGCCCACTCATCTTTGCAGAATTGTTGTAATTCAGCTTTATTTGAAGGTTTTTTTAGCATGAACCGCCTTTTTAAGGTCATGCCAAAGCATCTCAATTGGATTCAGGTCAGGACTTTGACCAGGCCACTCCAAAGTCTTCATTTGTTTTTCTTCAGCCATTCAGAGGTGGATTTGCTGGTGTGTTTTGGATCATTGTCCTGTTGCAGCACCCAAGATCGCTTCAGCTTGAGTTGACGAACAGATGGCCGGACATTCTCCTTCAGGATTTTTTGGTATACAGTAGAATTCATGGTTCCATCTATCACAGCAAGCCTTCCAGGTCCTGAAGCAGCAAAACAACCCCAGACCATCACACTACCACCACCATATTTTACTGTTGGTATGATGTTTTTTTTCTGAAATGCTGTGTTCCTTTTACGCCAGATGTAACGGGACATTTGCCTTCCAAAAAGTTCAACTTTTGTCTCATCAGTCCACAAGGTATTTCCCCAAAAGTCTTGGCAATCATTGAGATGTTTCTTAGCAAAATTGAGAGGAGCCCTAATGTTCTTTTTGCTTAACAGTGGTTTGCGTCATGGAAATCTGCCATGCAGGCCGTTTTGCCCAGTCTCTTTCTTATGGTGGAGTCGTGAACACTGACCTTACTTGAGGCAAGTGAGGCCTGCAGTTCTTTAGACGTTGTCTTGGGGTCTTTGTGACCTCTCGGATGAGTCGCTCTGCTCTTGGGGTAATTTTGGTCGGCCGGCCACTCCTGGGAAGGTTCACCACTGTTCCATGTTTTTGCCATTTGTGGATAATGGCTCTCACTGAGGTTCGCTGGAGTCCCAAAGCTTTAGAAATGGCTTTATAACCTTTACCAGACTGATAGATCTCAATTACTTCTGTTCTCATATGTTCCTGAATTTCTTTGGATCTTAGCATGATGTCTAGCTTTTGAGGTGCTTTTGGTCTACTTCTCTGTGTCAGGCAGCTCATATTTAAGTGATTTCTTGATTGAAACAGGTGTGGCAGTAATCAGGCCTGGGGGTGGCTACGGAAATTGAACTCAGGTGTGATACACCACAGTTAGGTTATTTTTTAAAAAGGAGGCAATTACTTTTTCACACAGGGCCATGTAGGTTTGGATTTTTTCTCCCTAAATAATAAAAACCATCATTTAAAAACTGCATTTTGTGTTTACTTGTGTTATATTTGACTAATGGTTAAATGTGTTTGATGATCAGAAACATTTTGTGTGACAAACATGCAAAAGAATAAGAAATCAGGAAGGGGGCAAATAGTTTTTCACACCACTGTAAAAGTCCAATAATTGACTTTATTCTCACAGTACAATGTACAAAGCATCCTCTCCTCCAGAACACACATCTTTTTAGTAATATTAAAAAGGCAAGTTTACAGGGGGATATTATAGTCATGGGGGACTTTAATTATCCAAATATTAACTGGGATAACCTTACAAATGGAGGAGCACAAGAGCAGGAGTTTTTAGAAGTAATCAGCGACTGTTTTTTAACACAGCATGTTAAAGCACCAACAAGGGGTGAAGCCTGTCTGTATTTAGTATTCTGTAATAATCAGGATAGAAATGAGGGTGTGATTGAACCACTAAGGTCAAGTGACCATAATGTAATACAATTCTCAGTATTTTGTAAGAGTACAGATGCAAAGACTAAAATTGTTAAGTTGAACTTTGGTAGGGCTAATTTTGAGCAGATGTGACAAAGTCTAAGTAGGATAGACTGGGATAAGCTTTTAAATGTGGAGACAGTCGAGGAGCAGTGGAACAGGTTTAAAAATGTTTTACATGTAATGCAGGACAGATACATACCTAAATTTGGAAGTAATAGGAAACTAAAAAAAACTCCACGATGGATTAATAAAGATTTAAAAAAGAAGTTGCAAAGGAAAAAACTGCTGTATAAGGCATATAAGACTAATGACTGCAAAGAGAACCGTAGCATGTATGAGAAAATGAGGGCAAACATTAAGAAGGGTATCAGAGAGGCTAAAAGACAGTTGGAGAGGAATATAGCAGATAAGGCGAAAGAAGACCCCAAGAGATTCTTTCAGTATTTTAGTAGTAAAAGAACAGTTAAGGAGGAGGTCAAGTTCATCAGGAATAGTAAAGGGAATTAAAAGATACAGACAATGAAATAGCAGATGCCCTAAACTTACATTTTTCTGAGGTGTTTACAAGTGAGCAAGTGGATAACCTCCCAGAGGTAAACGCAACTACTAAGGAGGTACTGAGGGATTTGGAAATTGTAGAGGGAGAAGTGCTGCTCAGATTAAATAAGATGAAATCAAACAAATCACCAGGCCCAGATAATATTTATCCTTGTGTTCTTAAGGAGGCTAGTGAGTACATATATAAACCCTTGACACATAATTTTAGGAAGTCACTGTGCACTGGAGAGATTCCAAAGGACTGGAAAATGGCAAATATCATCCCATTATATAAAAAGGGTGACAGGGCAGATCCAAGCAACTATAGGCCAGTAAGCTTAACAAGCATCACAGGAAAATTAATGGAAGGAATTATTAAGGATAAGATTGAGCAACACATGACAAGGACAGGAGTTATTCTGAACAGTCAGCATGGGTTCAGAAGAGGGAGGTCGTGTTTTACTAACATGTTGGAATTCTATGAGGAGGCAACAAAAGGATACGATCAAAGTGGAGCTTATGATATTATTTATCTGGACTTTCAGAAAGCATTTGATAAGGTGCCACATGAGAGGTTGGGCATCAAGTTAAAAGAAGTGGGAGTTCAGGGTGATGTTTTTAGATGGGTGCAGAATTGGCTCAGACACAGGAAGCAGAGGGTGATGGTGCGAGGAACCTCATCAGAACTGGCCGATGTTAAGAGTGGTGTTCCACAGAGGTCAGTGCTAGGGCCGCTGCTATTTTTAATATATATAAATGATTTAGATAGGAATATAAGTAACAAGCTGGTTAAGTTTGCAGATGATACCAAGATAGGTGGATTAGCAGATAATTTGGAATCCGTTATATCATTACAGAAGGACTTGGATAGCATACAGGCTTGGGCAGATTTGTGGCAGATGAAATTTAATGTCAGTAAATGTAAAGTATTACACATAGGAAGTAAAAATATTAGGTTTGAATACACAATGGGCGGTTGGAAAATCGAGAGTACACCTTATGAGAAGGATTTAGGAGTCATAGTGGACTCCAAGCTATCAACTTCCCAACAGTGTTCAGAAGCCATTAAGAAGGCTAACAGAATGTTAGGTTATATAGCACGATCTGTGGAGTACAAGTCCAAGGAGGTTATGCTCAACCTTTATAATGCACTGGTGAGGCCTCATCTTGAGTACTGTGTGCAGTTTTGGTCTCCAGGCTACAAAAAGGACATAGCAGCACTAGAAAAGGTCCAGAGAAGAGCAACTAGGCTGATTCCAGGTCTATAGGGGTTGAATTATAAGGAAAGATTAAAAGAGCTGAGCCTTTACAGTTTAAGCAAAAGAAGATTAAGAGATGACATGATTGAAGTGTTTAAAATTATGAAGGGAATTAGTACAGTGGATCGAGACTTGTATTTTAAAATGAGCTCATCAAGAACACGGGGACACAGTTGGAAACTTGTTAAGGGTAAATTTTGCACAAAACATTAGGCAGTTTTACACAAAGAACAATAGACACTTGGAATAAGCTACCAAGTAGTGTGGTAGACAGTAAGATGTTAGGGACTTTCAAAACTCGACTTGATGTTTTCTTGGAGGAAACAAGTGGATAGGACTGGCGAGCTTTTTTGGGCTGAATGGTCTGTTCTCGTCTAGATTGTTCTAATGTTCTAATGTTCTAATACTCATAAATTACTCACAAATACAATAATAATAAATTCTCCACCACTCCCAGATGCGTTGCCCACCTACCACCCAGCTCAGCTCAACGCTCTGGTGTCTCTCTCAGTCTTTTATAGTCCTTGTTCTGGAAGTGTTTTGCCCTCTCTGTCCACGTGACTAGAAACACTTCCAGGTCAGATAAAATCCTTTTTCTTTACCTCGGAAGCACGTCATTCCCCTTGTCCATGTGTATTTCCGGGGCGTAGGGAAAATAGTCACTGCTCCTCCCTGCAGTGCCTTCTAGTGGCCCCCATGGTATCCAGCAGGGCTGTAAAAGAAAACTCCAACATCCATAATTCCCTGCTGGCATTCGGGGCACCTCCATGCTGCAGGGAGGGCTCCACCTGGCGGCGTGAGGGTATTGGCCGGGATAAACGGCCGGCCATCCATCACAATATATATATATATATACTGTATATTCAGTGGCACTCAGGGTGCGCAACAGCTCTCGCAAGCTCGATATAGACAGACACTAGGTACAAGTCCAGCAACACACAACACTTTATTTTCAAGAGGGTAAAACAGTTTTCACTCATTTCCCACCAGCACCAAGAACTGTACAGCACAAGTAACAAGCTCATTATTTTCTTCTCTTCCTTTCTCTCTGTCCTTCCGCCTCCACTCCTTCTCTGGGAAGCTTTGTCCCTCTTCCTTGAATGAAGGTAAGTGGCTCCTTTTATGCTGAACCTGGGAGTACTCCAGGTGGCTCATTAGTGAAGTCTGGAAGCACTCAAAGTAGGGCTTTGCAGCCCTCCTGGCAGACCCATAGCACCCAACAGGGGTGAGTTTCTAGAACTCCAATTTACTTGATGTCATGGGGCCTGCTATCTAGAACTCCAGTGGAGGTAGTGCCCAGTATACATCCAACCCCCTGGTCTTTCCATTATGGCGGTCTCTTAGCTGGGAAAGGGCTCCATCTGTCCGTCAGAATATATATATATATATATTGTATACTAGCAGTGTCTGGTCTTCAGGATGAAAAAACAACCCAAAGACTCCCTAGCAGTTTTACTATATTGGTGAACTTGTAGGAGCATTAGTTAACTCTTAAGAATTACCCAGGGCAGAGGACATGGACCCCCTTCTGCTTACTGCCCCACTGGTCTTCCTAAAAAGACACTGGCGATACCATTTCTTAGCCGCATCACTGGCATATCAGTCCTATTAACCTTTGTCTAGAGAAAATACTTCCTGATAAACAATGTTTTTAGTGAAAACTTTATCAGAATCTTCCAACAGATTGCCTTGTTGTGAGCTGTGGCTACCTTTACTCTTACATCGCAACTGACCATGACCAAAAACTGGTTCTGGTATATATATCCCGACTTCCTCTAAAGTTTGACCTTGTGACTTATTAGTAGTCATAGTTAAAGCTGTTTTCATAGGAAATTGCTGTTTTTTAAGGTAAACAGAACACCTAATTTTGATGTCAGATGTCCTTGGATAAGGACAACTTCTCTTTTGACGAAAACACCTGTCAGGAACTGGGCTTCAATCAGATTTGGTCTCAAACTCTTAACAGTAAACCTTGTTCCATTACAAAGTCCACATTTTGTGTTCAGATTTCTCAACAATATTATGATTGTGCTAACCTTAAAAGTGAAAGCATCAGAAGGCATTCCAGATTGAGACACACTATTTAAAGGTAAAGTCATCATTCTCCTGACTATTTTCAGAATCAATCAAGTCATCACTCAGATATATCTGAAATTCTCTATCTACAAGTTGAGTAATGTCATAATTTAATTTGTCAGCATCAGTATTTTTTGGACACAGAATTATCTGCTTTGAAACAGATCTTACAGTATAATTTTGGCAGACACATTAGTGCCATAAATGGCTTCAAGAATAGATCCTTCACAGATAAATTGCTTAGGAGTTTCGATTGTATCATCATTAAGACAAAAATGTTTCAGGGTACCATCAGCAAGCTTTAGAAGCCACTCACTATAAGCTAGATCTTCTGTCTAACATTATGCAACCCTTGCGACAGGGTCTTCAACTGCCAAAATAACTATATAAAATTCTGAATACGTACACCTTGAACTTCTTGAAGTGCTTGCATCTCACATTCTTCACATTCACCATCACATTGCTGGAGTCTGACAACATCGTCAGTGAGGTGACTTTTGTTTGTCATTTCACAATTTTGGGGGATCAGAAGATTTCCCATAAGCATAAATATATGCAAACAGTTGTAGCTGCTTAGACATTTGGAACATGATTACATCCATAAGTGTGTCCTCCCACACACTATCATCCAGGTGGGGACCAAATTCTTTTCCACCCTCTCTGTAAATTTCACAAACTGTCATCCACAGTTTTTAAATGCTCAAAACTTGTTGCACCTTTAACGTGTAAAAGCAAGAGGTGAGGGAAATACCTTTCTGCATCCTTTACATTTACCGTATTCATTCTCCCAGTGGTCTAGGAGAAGTTCTTGATATAAACCCATTGATTCCTGAGGTAGCCCTTATCTCCAAATAGACAGTAGAGTGGTATTTCCCAGTAGTTATACTGGCAGGCATTTTCATCACACTTGTTTAATTTAAACCATGCCATTAATGTGGTGTCATGGTAGGCTGCCCTTTCTGTAGCTTCCTGTATGTGAAAATTCATTTTACAGTGTTCCCCTTTCATGCAAGGCACATTCACATTGTAATGTCTGCAAGTACCGTGAATCATATCAGATTTCACAATTTCATAAAGGGTGAGTTTGTCTATCTGGAATTTTATCTCTTACAAATATATCAATGCCATCATCAGTTTTAATCTTATTGTGTGTATCCAAAATGAGTAAAATATGTGCATTTCACAAGTCATGCTTTTGAAACGCAAAGACATGTATACTGTATGTGCAATTACTTTCCCAAATAACTTGTTCTTGATAATGTCTTCAAGTAGTGCACTAAGCTTTTACTTAAACACTTGTGACACCAAGTCTGCTCTATCCTCAGATCGTTCACTGTATAGGAGGTTGACAGTAATTTCCATATAGGGGATTGACAGTATGTTCTTTCCATTTGGATTGCAAGTAATTGCAACAAAAAGAACGGGTTTACCATACTCGGTAACAATTGCCATTGTATCTTGGTATTTTTGTTGCATATTTCTGGGACTTCCTTCAAATGACGCTGGAAGTATTATAGCTTTACCAACTTGTGCATCTTGTTTCTCCGGCCCTGTTATTCAGATGATCCATAAGACCAATGTATTTTTCAGTTCGTAAAATTTGATTGTATCTAATGTAATTAGTTTGATTTACTTCTGTTTTAACATGTGTATTGACAATACACTGCTGAGTTAATTTCTCAGCATGTAGAATAGGACTAAATTCTTCCTGTACAGATAGAGGGTAGCCATAAAAGTCCATCTATGTAAGTTTATTTAGTATACAATGCCTACTAATCATCTGCTGTTTTAAAATCTGAGTGTCCAATACTAAATCTCCATTTGGAAATAGAATGAGGTATGCCATTGGGCCCAAGTTTTGATCAAGTAAATTTAGGCATGAGTTTTATCTGAGTGTTTAGTATTTAACACTAGAATTACCAGAGCCTACGAGAAAACTCGTAAATCGGGCCCACCTTAAATCAGTTTGCACCTCTCTGTCAGTGGCTTTTGTCCTGTAAATTTGTGGATAACAGCAAGCAGCCTGCTATCCGATTCTCCCGCCCACCGCCACAGTTCAATTGACAAAGAAGTTTCTCAGTGTTTATCTTCGAGTGAAGTGCTGGAGCTTTATAGGGTAAAAAAGTACATCGTCATTTGGAATACATACATTTCATGTGTGTTCCATGTCAACAACAATCGCTGTAAAAATGTTGTTAACACAGAAATGTTTTTCATGTTTTAGTAATAATTGACAAAATGTAGACATGAAATGTACAATGTGTGAAGCCTGAAATACAAATATGAAATAAACACTTTCACAAAAGGTACAAGTATAACAAAACAAGTGAACTTTTATTCAAGAATTTAACCAAAGAAAAAAGAAAGCAGATTATGGTAGGCAGTTGATACGACAGCTTGAGTTGTGCAATGCTAAGAACTGCTGCCTTCCAATCAAGAGGTTGCGGTTTCGATATCAGCTGCTTCCCAAATTTACCATTTTGAGTAGTGAGCTGCTGTTATTGCTTATATCATACAATAAAAGAATACATTTGATTTGTGTCTTTAAATTTATAGTACTTGTCAAAGTTTTTTTTTCAGTTTTACTCTCTCACTCTGTGGCACGGTGGGTGAACATGAGTGAGAGAATAAAACTAAAAAAAGATGCTAACTTTGACAAGTACTATACATTTACAGCGGTGTTTGGTGGGGGGATGGGATAGCAGGCTGCTTGCTGTTATCGACACATTTACAGGACAAAAGATGCTGGTGGAGAGGTATTTAAGGTGGGCCGGATTTACGAGTTTTCTCATAGGCTCTGGTAATTCTAGTGTTAAGAATCCCTCTTTAAGAAGGGGGGACCGGAGGGTGTGTTCCAACTACAGAGGGATCACACTCCTCAGCCTCCCTGCAAAAGTCTATCAGGGTCCTGGAGAGGAGAGTCTGTCAGATAGTCGAACCTCGGATTCAGGAGGAACAGTGTGGTTTTCGTCCTAGTCACGGAACAGTGGACCAGCCCTGCACCCTTAGCAGGGTCCTGGAGGGTGCATGGTAGTTTGCCCAATCAGTCTACATGTGTTTTTGGACTTGGAAAAGGAATTTGACCGTGTCCCTCAGGGAATCCTGTGGGGGGTGCTCCGGGAGTATGGGGTACCGGACCCCTGATAAGGGCTGTTCGGTCCCTGTACAACCGGTGTCAGAGCTTGGTCTGCATTGCTGGCAGTAAGTCGAACTCATTTCCGGTGAGAGCTGGACTCTGCCAGGGCTGCTGTTTGTCACCGATTCTGTTCATAACTTTTTTGGACAGAATTTCTAGGCACAGCCAGGGCGTTGAGGGGGTCCGGTTTGGTGGGCTCAGGATTGGGTCACTGCCTTTTTCAGATGATTTTGTCCTGTTTGCTTCATCAGGCCGTGATCTTCAGCTCTCACTGGATCGGTTCTCAGCCGAGTGTGAAGCTATGGTCATGAGCTGTGGGTAGTGACAAGATCGCGAATGCAAGTGGCTGAAATGAGTTTCCTCCGCAGGGTGAGTGTGGTAGATCCTGTTACAATAAAGAACCGTGCTGTTCTTGTTTCAAGCTGAATACAGCTGGTTTTGCTAAAGTACTGAAACTCATGTTTTGGGGGGCAAGATAGGGACTTATAGCACAACCACAATCTTTTAGGATTTGCTTCTGTGGCACTTCGCTACAGCGCAGTAAGCCTGCTGTTGCCCTCCCCCGGCAACAGACAAACAATCTTCCACAGACGCAGCAATTGCACTTTGGGACACACTTCCTCGTGTCATCCCATTGGGTGGGGGATCCCAAAAGAGTTCAGAAACCTTATAATATGAAAAAGAAGAAAAGGATGATTCGGCTTCTGACTGATAACTGTGCTGTCCACAACATGCTTCCACATTTAGATAATGTTCATGTTGAATTCCTCCAATCCAATTAAACAGCAGTGCTTCAGCCATTGGATCTGGGCATCATTCGCACCGTGAAAGTGTATTATCGCAAAGAAATGCTGAGAAAAATTCTCATCAGCATAACTTGTAGACAGGAGGAGATTAAAATTAATGTGAAAGAAGCTATTGAAATGATTGCAAACGCCTGGAGACAAGTTAAAGAAAGCTCTATAGCAACAAATACAGAATCTCACTACTATGAAATTTTCATTACAACAAAATACTTTTAGGTCCCTGGCACTTCAACTGACCATCCAAGGAGAATTAGAGACCTCCACATCCTTCCATTTTCCATAACAACTACAGGTTAATTAAGGGTTTACTCACACTACAAATTTGTTCCATTGCCCAAGCACATTTTGCCACATGTAATCCCCCAAAGTCTAGTTCATTTGACTAGTGAGATTGCTCTTTGCTGGGCTAACCATAACGTGCCCTGCCCCACTTGAAGAGGTGAGCTCAGGCACAGTTTGGTAGGATTTCGGAACAATTTGATTGCTGAATGTGCCCAAGCACAGAACACAGACATGATGTTGATTATGCAGTGTCATTTAATTTGATACCATTTGAAATAAAAACAGGTTTTTATTATCACCTTCCAGATGAATGTGAATTGTAGTTGGCAGGAAAAGCTGTAAATTCCTCCCTTGACATCATTTGTCTCCATAAAAATCTTCTTGTACGTGCATCATAATTAAGAGCAAAATACTGTGCTGTACACTTAATAAATCAGTAAGAGAGCAGAGTATTATCCTGCCCTTCACGTTTTCAAAAAAAAAAAAAAACACAAATTAAGGAAAGTTATTTTGACATGCACTCTGTGTTCGGATCTTGTTCTGGTTTTACAAAAAGTCGTATTGTGATGACAAAAGCGTGCCCAAGCCCAGCACATTAAAGTGCAATGTGTCTGCAGGTCAGTGAGGGAGTAAGGAGGGGGGACACTTGTGCTCAGGCACAGTAAGGGACAAACATGCCTAGTGTGAGTATACCCTAAAAGGCCCTAAATCATTGAGTAATGCCCATCCAAACTCACTTCATTAACAACTCTAACATGCACTTCCTTGTGAACTGGAAGCTGACCGGAGTACTCAAAAACATAATACGCTCGTTGAAAGGAGTGACATCGGACACCATTGGAAGAAGCCAATTCCCTACAACAACAGCTACTCCCTGAGTATGACAGTCATCAGAGCGACCAGAGCAACAAAAGGTGTACCCACCTACAGAGATCTGACCAGTCCTAGGTCTGTGCATCTCAGAGAGTGCCACCACTGAAATGCAGAGTTTATGCAGCTTCTCCGACAGTAGAGGATGATGATCATCATGCCAAAGAGACAAGACATTCCACGTGCCTTCCCGGATGGGCTGCCTCAAATTAGGACCTCAGTGCTGCCATGCAGTGGGCGAAGCCTCAGAACCACACCAGTTCTGATCACCGACAGTCCTGACCCTTTTGGCTCTCCAACAGTTTTGACTATTTTGGGGACGGGGTTCCCAAGGGCATTCCCGCATTCCCTTCATAATGCAAGCAGCCTTCCTATGTGTGGCTGCAGCATTGCTACTCCCACGGAGAGCAGAAAGCAGTCCTGTCTGTCGTCTCAGAGCTGTGTGAAGTTTTTCTCACGGTGGCTGAGATGCCAATCCTGCCACCAACCCCCATGATTTCTCAGCAAGTTGGAGGATAGATTGTAGGGCTGGATACAGTTTAACATCATACCCAAAGTATGAAGTACTTCTCAATGTTAGAATAATTGTGTGGAGTAACAAAACTTGATAAGATCGGGAATTCAGGTGTTGGGACACAGGAGACGAGGACAAGAAAAGAGAAGGTGAAGGCACTGTGTGGTAAAGGGTTCTAAGGGAAAAAGAGGTATCAGGTATGGAAGTGTACAACAGACAAGAGTGGAGGAGGCTGGTCTAATATAGCGACCTCACTTGAAAGTAGGAAAAGCTTTAGAAGAAGAAGAAGTACTTCTAAAAAGGAAATCTACTTCTTCCCATTTTAACTGTGCCACAAACAAACATTTGTCAAAAAGTATCACGATATACTTATAAAAATGAATACAGAAAGAGTACAGAGTTTATTACAGCAATACAGAACCATTTCACCACAATCATTTAATGCTTTCAGGAGTAACGGACGTGGACAGGTGACTATCATTCTTCATCTGTGATATGTGTGCAGACATTTTGGAACTTTCCATCTTTTCCTAAATGCTTCATTAGGCAAAACATTATATCTATACTGTGCTGATAGTTGATTATGAGTCTCTGCTCCTTAAGCACCTTCAACGAACAGGAAAGTAACACAGGGCTACTTTTCTTTGGTGTGTATACAATGAGAAGTCAAGCAAAATGACACCTTTTAATAGGCTAACTAAACTGATTACAATATGCAAGCCTTTGGGGGAACTGAGGCCCCTTCTTTGGGCAGGATGTAATACAGAAACTGGAGATCCAAGCGTTTATATGGAGACTAGGGCAGAGATAGCACTGGAAAATTTTAATGTAAGTCATCTCCAGTTTTTTCTGCAGCAACTCAGAAAACGAAAGACCACATATGTATGCTTAACTACGAGTGCAGCCAACAAGAAGGCAAAACGTTGATATAAGTTTTGATTAACTCACATTCTGAGGATTTTAGAATTTATTCTTTTTAAATAACAGTGTCATTTTTAATGTAATGATTTTTTGGTGGATTTAAAAAATGTCTACAAAGTACAGATGATGCTGAATTCTAAATGTTGATTAACGTTCTTAGGAAGAAATAATTGAAAGGGCAGAAGAGAGGAAGAGAAGGCAATTCACAACACTGAGAAAAATTATTTTGCCAAAGAACAACATGCACCTTTCTCTGAATATTATTTAAACATGATCATTTTTAAATGACACTGTTATTTAAAAAGAATAAATTCTAAAATCCTCAGAATATGAGTTCTTGCCTTTCTTGTCTTGTGTATATGTGTGTGTATATATTGTGGAGGACGACCAGGGACCCAAATATATATATATATAGTATATATATATATATACTGCTCAAAAAGAATTAAAGGAACACTTTTTAATCAGAGTATAGCATAAAGTCAATGAAACTTCTGGGATATTGATGTGGTCAGTTAAGTAGCAGAGGGGGTTGTTAATCAGTTTCAGCTGCTTTGGTGTTAATGAAATTAACAACAGGTGTACTAGAGGGGCAACAATGAGACGACCCCGAAAACAGGAATGGTTTAACAGGTGGAGGCCACTGAAATTTTTCCCTCCTCATCTGTTTTTTTCACTAGTTTTGCATTTGGCTAGATGTCAGAGTCACAACTGGTATTATGAGGCAATACCTGGACCCAACAGAGGTTGCACAGGTAGTCCATCTTCTCCAGGATGGCACATCAATATGTGTCATTGCAAGAAGGTTTGCTGTGTCTCCCTGCACAGTCTCAAGGGCATGGAGGAGATTCCAGGAGACAGGCAGTTACTCTAGGAGAGCTGGACAGAGATATAGGAGGTCCTTAACCCATCATCAGGACCCATCTGCTCCTTTGGGCAAGGAGGAACAGGATGAGCACTGCCAAAGCCAGGCAAAATGACCCCAACAGGCCACTGGTGTGAATGTTACTGACCAAACAATCAGAAACAGACTTCATGAGGGTGGCCCAACATCCTCTAGTGGGCCCTGTGCTCACTGTCCAGCACTGTGGAGCTTGATTGGCATTTGCCATAGAATACCGGAATTGGCATGTCCACCACTGGTGGCCTGTGCTTTTCACAGATGAGAACAGGTTCACCCTGAGCACATGTGACAGACATGAAAAAGTCAGTAGAAACCATGGCGAACATTATGCTGCCTGTAACATCGTTCAGCATGACTGGTTTAGTGGTGAGTCAGTGATGGTCTGGGGAGGCATATCCATGGAGGGACACACAGACCTCTACAGGCTAGACAACGGTACATTGACTGCCATTAGGTGTTGAGATGAAATCCTTGGACCCATTGTCAGACCCTATGCTCGTGCAGTGGGTCATGGGTTCCTCCTGGTGCATGACAATGTCCAGCCTCATGTGGCGAGAGTATGCAGGCAGTTCCTGGAGGATGAAGGAATTGATACCATTGACTGGCCACCACACTTTCCTGACCTAAATCCAATAGAACACCTCTGGGACATTATGTTCTGGTCCATCCAATGCCACCAGGTTGCACCTCAGACTGTCCAGGAGCTCAGTGATGCCCTGGTCCAGATCTGGGAGGAGATCCCCCACAACAACATCTGTCATCTCATTAGGAGCATGCACCGATGTTGTCAGGCATGTATACAAGAACACAGGGGCCATACAAAGTGCTGCGTACAATTTTGAGTTGCTGCAATTAAATTTTGGCAAAATGGACTAGCCTGCCACATAATTTTTTCACTCTGATTTTTGGGGCGTCTTTGAATTCAGGGCTCTGTAGGTTGATCATTTTCATTTCCATCAAACGATGTGGCATCCTTTCGTTCCTAACACATTACCCAGTCTATATCAGTATAGATATCCAGGAGGATTTCTTTTTCCCATTGAGATCTGATGTGTTTTCAAAGTGTTTCTTTAATTTTTTTGAGCAGTTTATATATATATATATATATATATATATATATATATATATATATATATATATATATATATGTGAAGGCTGGCCCCGGCACAGACAGACGGACAGCATACTTTGCTCCACACACTTTTATTTACACTAATATTATTTACAGTTCAGTGCACTCACGCAACCCCAGTGCCTTCTTGCACCGATTCCCCCAAAGTCCAGGGCCCACAGTCTCTTGTGCCTTCCTGGCCGCCTCCTGTCCTCGCTCTCCAGCTCTGTCCACTTCCACCCGACATCCACCAATCACTGGAGGGAGGCGGCCCCTTAAATAATGCCCCGGATGAGCCCCAGGTGCTTCCGCCTCTAGCCACCAAGCGTGGCGGAAGTGTCGGCTGTCTTCCTGGCAGCTCTCCGGGTGCCACACAAAGTCTTCCCCCCGGCACTTCCTGGTGTGGCGGAAGTGGCGGGCTCCCGGGATAATTAGGCACCGGGGCGCCGCCTGGCGGTGGCCACGGGTCCCTACAGGGCTGGGCTTCAAAGCCCTGTACCCGAGGCCCCCTGCCTAACCAGGACGGACGCCCCCACTCCGTCTGGAGGAGGCACTCGCCCTCCTCCGGTCCTCCAAGGCGTCCCGGCCGGGCTCCTGCCCCGACCGGCAACTGCGGGATAAACCGGCATCGGCGCCGCCTGGCGGTGACCACGGGCCCCTACAGGAAGGGCTTCCATGCCCTCAACCCGTGGCCCCCAACAGAACCAGGGACGGACGCCTCGCGGTCTGGAGGAGGCACAAGCCCTCCTCACGTCCTCCTGCGTCCCGCCGGCTCCAGCCCGGCTAATATATATATATATATATATATATATATATATATATATATATATATAGTGGTGGATAGCTGGGGCCATTGTGCGGCCAGGACGCCCAAAGTGTGGAAGGACTGGGGTAAAGAGGATTGTTGGGACAGTTTCTTCCCATGGCTGATAGAGGGCTGCCCCCTTGGTTTCCAGTGGGGCCACGGGTTATGAGCAGGGCCTTATTTGGTCACTTTTCCGTCACACCCAAAAGCATGGCTGGAAGAAGCTTGTTAGGTGCCTTACAAAAAGGAGCTGCCTCACTCGATAAGTGGCCAGAGTCTGGAGGAGAGGGCAAAGCCTGAAGAGGAGTGGAGGGAGAAGGACTGACGGCAAGAAGGGACTGAATGGTGTTGGTGTATTGCGTTGTGTTTACTGGTATTGTGGACTCGTAAAACTGTAAATAAAAGTGTGGCAAAACCTGTTTCCTGTCTGTCTTTGTCTGGGTTAGGGTGGCAGTAGTGGCTCACAATATATATATAGCCCTCATCACTAATTCTCCTACTTTCCATATAGGTGGAAAGCTGAAATTTCACATGCTCATTCCTTGCATTGTACTTGCTAAAGTTAGGTATGTTAGAGGGGGAAATGGGTGTACCCCCTAAACTGTATACAGTAGACCCCCGCAAAGTCGCTGTTCAGAGTTCACAGCCTCAGTCATTCACGGATTTTTCCTTAGAACCTAACTAATAATTGTTAGCGGAAACTGCAAATATCCTCCTCTGTATCAATATATGGCTAACACGGTACAACACACTACGGTTATTTGCTTAGTGAATTGCTTCTCTCCAGTGCTTGAATGAACCACTGTTTCCTTCCATCTGATCTGTCTCTGCCATTGCAGAGCTAGTCTTTAGCCACATTGTCCACAGTAGTATGTTGTGGGGCAGGGTTCAGCTTTTCTCTTTTAACAGCATCTATATGTACAAATGTGTTGAATACTATGTACATTTTTTTTAACCACTTCCCTCCTACATCACTGGAGTCAAGCCCACTTCTGTGATTGACCAAGGTAGGCAAAGATTGAGGTAGATCTGGACAGAAGTGGTATTTTGACACCCACTGTATCAGGAATGATATCGGTCATCTATGAAAATTTTTCTATTGTCCATCATTAAAAAATCAATGCATGTAAAGTAAATCTTTTCTGCAAGTCATAATTTTTGCTTACATGCCATTATTTATATTAAATTAAATGATAGTAGTTAATTGGTGGAGTTTGCATGTTCTCCCCGTGTCTGCGTGGGTTTCCTCCGGGCACTCCGGTTTCCTCCCACACTCCAAAGACATGCAGGTTAGGTGGATTGGTGTTTCTAAATTGACCCTAGTGTGTGCTTGGTGTGTGGGTGTGTTTGTGTGTGTCCTGCGGTGGGTTGGCACCCTGCCCAGGATTGGTTCCTGCCTTGTGCCCTGTGTTGGCTGGGATTGGCTCCAGCAGACCCCCGTGACCCTATTCGGATTCAGCGGGTTAGAAAATGGATGGATGGATGGATAGTTAATTGGTTTTCTGGTAACGTTGTAGTGTGAACATGACTAAGAGAATAAAAGTGAGAAAAAAACACTAGCTTTTACAAGTACTATACATTTACACCGGCTGTTATAGATTCAAATCAAATGTATGGTTTTTATTATGTAATAGTAATAAAAATAGCAGCTTACTACTCAAAATGGTAACTGGTGGACCCAGGAATTGAACTGGCAACCTTTTGATTATGAGTCAGCAATTCTTATCGCTACACCCACCCAAGCAGTCATGTCAACAGCTTACACTAAACCAACTTCTTTTTCTTCGGTTGTATTCTTGAATAAAAGCACACTTGTTTTGCTATACTTGTACCTTTTGTGAAAGTGTTTATTCGATATTTGGACTTCAGTATTCATACATTATACACTTCATGTCTACATTTTGACAATTATTACTAAAACATGAAAAACGTTTCTGTTTTAGCGATATGTTTACATAGATCACTGAACATCCACCTGGACAGCCCTCCTACTGCTGACTGTCTTGCTTTTCTTTCCTCCTTTAATATCACACAGCTCCAAACTCCACCTACTCAGAGGGCTGTCAATCTGCTTGACCTCATTTTGTCACACTACTTCACTCCTTCAAATACCCCTGTCACTTCTCTACACTTTTTTCATTTATTTCTCTCGACTGCTCCCCTCTTCTCACCTTACGTCACTGTGTCTTTCTGCCGACACCTCTGCTCCCTCTCTCTCACCTATTTCTCTTCCATGGTCTACTTTGCTTTCTCTCCTCCTGACCACTTCTCCTTTCTTGACACCAACACTGTCACAGACACTCTATGATCTACTCTGTCCTCCTGTCTTGACAATGTTTGTCCTCTCCCTTTCAGGCCTGCATACAAAAGACCCTCCCGTCCCTAGCTTTCTGCAATCAATCGGCCAAGCACAAGACACCTGAAAGGAAATGGCGGAAATCAAAGGCTCAGACAAACCTGGCTAAGTTTCAATCCCTTCTGCATTCTTTTCTTCTGCCACCATTGATGCTATCAGACTAAATTTAACAGTACCACCGACACACGCTCTCTGTTTTACTTCGTTTTCACTTCACTTCTTAACCCACCTCCTCCCCATCTGATGAATCAGTTATCACCCTTGCTGCCACCCATTATGCCTTATTTCAAGCATCACCCAACATTCTCCAATCTCTGCCACTGATATTTGCAACCTCCAATCCAATCACCCCACTCCCTGTCTACTTGACCCTATCCCCTCACATCTTCTTTGGGTCATCTCCCCCTCACTCATTCCTGCAATTACACAGGTCACTAAAACCTCACTCAGCTCAAGCACATTTCTTAACATCTGCAAAAACACCCTGATAACCCCATTTCTAAGAAAACCAACAATCAATTCATCCCAAGTTAACAATTGCAGGCCCGTCTCTCTCCTCTCTTTTCTTTCTAAAAAAAAACACTTTAACATGCTATTTCTAATCTGCTGTCTTCCTTCCTTTTACAGAATACATTGGTTGATACCAACCAGTCTGGCTTCAAAAAGAACCACTTGACTGAAATGACTCTACTGATTATGGTCAACCAGCTATGACTTGTACAGCTACTAACATGTCATTGGTCCTGATACTTTTAGACCTCTCCTCTGCCTTTGACACAGTCACCCGCAACATCCTTCTTGCCACCCTTTCTGAACTTAGCATCATTAGGACTTCTCTCAAATAGTTTGAGTCCTACATTCTGGGCAGATCCTACAGTGTGTCTTGGCAAGGAGTGTTGTCAAGGGTGCACGACATGCACAACTGTACTCCAAGAATTGGTACTGGGTCCTCTACTTTTCTCTCTGTATGCCACCTTTCTGGGCTCCTTCACCCGATCCCATGGTTTCTCTTATCAGCACAATGAGGATGATACACAGTTTGTCATTCCCTCTGTAGGACTATACGGTATCAGTTAGAGTCTGTGCATGTCTTACTGACATCTCAACCTGGATGAAGGAGCACCATCTACAGCTCAGTATTGCAAAAGACAAGCCTCTTGTGATCCTCACTAATACCCGCCAAGTCAATATGCAACCTTGGGGTGGTGATTGATGAGCAGCTATCTTTTTCTGACCACATTTCTACTGTTTCTCATTCATGCAGGCTCACACTGTACAGAAATCACAAGATCAGAACTTATCTGACTTCAACTTCTGGTCCATGCTTTGGTCTTGTCACATCTGAACTATTGCAACTCAGTTCTGGCAGGAGTATTCACATGTGCTGTCAAGCTACTGTAGATGTTCCAAAATGGAGCAGTCCATCTTGTATTTAACCAGCCGAAACAGGCACATGTCACTCCTATCTTCAGGTTGCTACATTGGTTCCCTATAGCAGCACATTAAGTTCAGATCCCTGATTCTTGCCTATAGTGTAGTCAATAGATCAGCACCTGAGTATATTGAGACATATTGAAAGATAGGGTGAAGCCCAATACTCCTCCTCACCCACTCAGGTCTGCCAGTGAGCAACAGCTGGTGCTGCCGCCTCTGTGTGGTCTCAATCCATACTCTTTTCCTGTGTAGATCCTAGTTGGTGGAATGAGTTACCCACCTCTATCCGTACTGCTGACTCCCTCATTGTATTCAAGAAGCAATTGAAAACCCATCTCTTCTGTGAATATCTGTCTAATTGATTGCACGGCTGAACTTGAATCACAATCCGGGTGGTTTACCATGTGGTGGGTGCAGCGACATGCTGTAATCAGCACATGCTCCCAACCTATTCTATGTACACATAGAAAGAGGAGGTAACAGAAAAAAAATGTGTTTCAGTGTTTTCAGGAGAGATGAAGAATGAATTATCACAATTTCTTATTTTTAACCTTTGTATCATTTTAAAGATGGCATTGTTGACACAACCAATCTAAGTGCTACACTAATTTCCATTGTGATGTGGCTCAAAAAAAAAAAAAAGAAAAAAAACTTACTGTACTTTAAGCTGTTTACTGATTTACTGATTAATATTTCACAGTTAATTCAACTGCTTTTGTTACACAAAATTGTTCAATAAGCTAATTGGAATAATTAAATATGCCTAGGCAAGTAGTTATTGAAATTATTTGAATAAGAAAGTATACACTGAGTTGTTTCTGATTTGTAGAAAAAAATACTAATATACAGTACTTGAAGGAAGTATGTAAAATTTGATTAATATGCAGTTAATTTTGATTAAAACTTGTAATCATGCAATTAACTGTAATTCATTTTTTAAATAGCTGCCCTAAAACTAATATATGTGGTGCTGAGGTGTCACCCGTTGCATGGCTGCACTTGGATCACAATCCGGGTGGTTTACATTGCATTTCATACTTCTATACCTCCTACCTGAGGGTAGAAGTGTGAACAGTTCGTGGTGTTCCTGAGGATCGAGGCAGTTCTCCTGTGGACTCTGCAGAGAAAGCAGTGGAGTCCCAGTGATCTTCTCAGCAGTCTTTACCACTCTCTGCAGGTGTTTGCGGTCCATAGCAGTAGTGTTGCCGTACTACACGGTGATGCAGCTGGTCAAGATGCTCTCAACAATGCAGCTGTAAAAGCTGCCAAGGATCTTAGTCGACATACCAAACTTTCTCAGCCTCCTCAGAAGGTACAGCCGCTGTTGAGCCCTCTTGACCAGTTGTGTGGTGTTAAATGTCCAAGTGAGGTCCTCACTGATGTAGACATCCAGGTATTTAAAGCTGCTCACCCTCTCCACTTCAAGCCCTCGGATGAACAGTGGCCGGTGAGGTCTCCTCTCCTTCCTCATGTCCACTAACATCTCCTTCGTCTTGTCTGTGTTGAGGGTGAGGTTGTTGTCCTCAAACCACGACACCAGACTGGCCACCTCCCTCCTGTAGGCCACCTCATCCCCTGCGGTGTCGTCTGCGAACTTTAGGATAATGTTTTCTTTGTGGGTGAACAGGGGGTAGAGGATGTGGGGTGCCTGTGCTTGTAATAATGGTGGCTGAAATCCTATTACCAATCCTGACAGACTGGGGCCTGCCAGTCAGAAAGTCTAGTAACCAGTCACAGAGGGTGGGGTGCAGGCAAAGTGCAGACAGTTTATGGGGGATAACTGTGTTAAAGGTGGAGCTGTAGTCAACAAAGAGCATCCTGATGTTGGAGTCTTTGTTCTCCAGATGGGGGAGGGAATTATGTAGTGCGGCCGCGATGGCATCTGAGGTGAACCTTTTGGGCTGGTAGGCATACTGCAGGGGGTCTAGGGTGTCCAGTATGCTGCTCTTAATGTACGCCAACACCACTCTCTCAAAGCACTTCATGATGTTTGGAGTGAGTTCTACTGGCCTATAATCATTCAGGGCGGTGGGTGGGCTTTTTTTAGTAAGGGGGATGATGCTCATAGTCTTAAAGCAGGACGGAACGATGCTTTGACTGAGGGAAAGGTTGAAGATGGAGGAGAGAACATCAGCCAGCTCGTTTCACATGCTCTGAGAGCCCGCCCAGGGATGTTATCTGGCCCTGCTGCCTTACGGGTTGATCTTCCTTAGTGCTTTGTGTACCTGACCTGAAGAGACTGTAGGGGGAGGGTAGGGGGTTGGGTGGTCCAGGTGTGTATGTGCCTTCACTTTGTGCTGTTGCTGGATGTCTCAAAGTGGGTGTAGAAAGTGTTGAGATCATCCGGCAGAGGGTCTGTGGAGCTGATTGTGCTGGTGGTGGTCCTGTATTCTGTGATGTGCTGTAGGCCCTGCCACATACGTCCACAGTCAGCAGTAGAACAGAAGCCCTCCAGCTTCTCTCTGTACTGCCTCTTGGCTGCTGTGATGGTTTTTCTTAGTCCGTATAATAGTAACAACCAAATTAAAATCCTTAAACTAAGTAAGATAACCACAAAAAATAACTGAAAATAGTGCAAAACTTGCCCAGTACCCTCCAAGATTATGACAATTAATGTCTAGTTTAGTAATATAGATTTGGTAAATCGTTTTATAAAAATACTATGTCTAACTGAAATATTCTTAGAGTAATATATTATTCATTTTCAGTGCTGTAGCTCAATAGATTACTGATTGCATTTAGTTTCTTGCATTCAGGAGCTGATTACACTTTCAGTGTACACTTCTCAACCTCCTAGTTCCCAGCACATAGCACCTGCAGTTTGGTCTCTCAATTACTGTATATACACATGCTGCTATGCCAGCACAGTTTAACTTCTTCATTGAAAAATGTCTATTTCAGCCATAAAACCACTTTGATTTATTAATTGTGAGATAATGTCAGAACCTATTTTTTTTAAAAAATGATATTATCATGTATTTAGGTCTTAACTGAAATTAACAGCTGTTTTATAACTCACATTTAAAATAAATTGCATTCATAATAATGTGGGAAGTGACATCCTTCATATCTTCTATAACTTTGTAATGGCCAGTGCAATCTACACTGTGTTGTGCTGGGTCAGTAACATCACTTCAAGAGAGGCCCTCTGATTCAACAGGCTAATTAAAAGGGAAAGCTCAGTTATAAGACACACTCTGGACCCCTGGAGGTAGTAGCGAAGGAGAGAATTAAAACACAATTATGCCATTATGAACAGTGCTACACATCCCCTCTCTGACATACTAATACTAAGCCAACACCTAATTATTATTCAGCAGAAATGTGTCAAGAAACATCATTGGGAATCTTTAGACGAACAGCAATGTGTCTGCATAATGTCTGTGATAGTCTGAAGTTTTCTTTCTTTTGAACTTTCTTGCTTTGTAGGCATTCTGATATGTGTATTTTTATTTATTTATTTATTTACGTGTTTATGTTGTGATGCGTGAGTCGTAGCCTTGCACTCTAAAGATGAGGCTGAGTCTAAGAACTTCAGGAGAACCAGCTATATTCAACTTGAAACAGGAACAGCAAGGTTATTTATTGCAGAGGATCTAACACTGTACTACACACAGACACAGCAAATGGGTAGGGTCAGGGCCAGGTTGGTGGCCATGTTATAATGATCCCTGCATCACCTGTCGGGTGACAGATGCTTTGTGTGCAGAGGCGGTGAGCGACGGACAAGCAGCCCTTGATGGACATGTCAATTGCATTTTGGCGTGTTGCCCCTTTGGAGAAGGTCTCAAAAGGCTTCAAAACTCTCACAATGTATTTATTTATTTAAAGAGCTTCTGTAAAAAGCCTAATTTTCCCCTAGGGACAAATAAAGATGTTTGTATGTATGTATGTATGTATGTACCCTTTAGAATTTTCTATATTTCTGCATAAATATGACATAAAACATCATCAGATTTTCACTCAAGTCCTAAAAGTAGATAAAGAAAAAACAAATGAGACAAAAATATTATACTTGGTCATTTATTTATTAAGGAAAATGATCGAATATTACATATTTGTGAGTGGCAAAAGTATGTGAACCTTTGCTTTCAATACCTGGTGTGACCCCCACCCTCTTTGCAGCAATAACTGCAACTAAACGTTTCCGGTAACGTTTGATCATTCCTGCGCACCGGCTTGGAGGAATTTTAGCCCATTCATTCCGTACAGAACAGCTTCAACTCTTAAATGTTGGTGGATTTTCTCACATTAACTGCTCGCTTCAGGTCATTCCACAACATTTCGATTGGATTAAGGTCAGGACTTTGACTTGGCCATTCCAAAACATTAACTTTATTCTTCTTTAACCATTCTTTGGCAGAACGACTTGTGTGCTTAAGGTCGTTGTCTTGCTGCATGACCCACCTTCTCTTGAGATTCAGGTCATGGACAGATGTCCATACATTTTCCTTTAGAATTCTCTAATATCATTCAGAATTCATTGTTCCATCAATGAAGGCAAGCCATCCTGGCCCAGATGCAGCAAAACAGGCCCAAACCATGGTACTACCACCACCATGTTTCACGGATGGGATAAGGTTCTTATGCTGGCATGCAGTGTTTTCCTTTCTCCAAACACAATGCTTTTCATTTAAACCAAAAAGTTCTATTTTGGTCTCATCTATCCACAAAACATTCTTCCAATAGCCTTCTGGTTTGTCCATGTGATCTTTAGCAAACTGCAGACGAGCAGCAATGTTTTTTTTTGAGAGCAGTGGCTTTCTCCTTGCAACCCTGCCATGCACACCATTATTGTTCAGTGTTCTCCTGATGGTAGACTCATGAACCTGAAAATTAGCCAATGTGAGAGAGGCCTTCAGTTGCTTAGAAGTTACCCTGGGGTCCTTTGTGACCTCGCCGACTATTACACGCCTTGCTCTTAGAGTGATCTTTGTTGGTTGACCACTCCTGGGGAGGGTAACAATGGTCTTGAATTTCCTCCATTTGTACACAATCTGTCTGACTGTGGATTGGTGGAGTCAAACTCTTTAGAGATGGTTTTGTAACCTTTTCCAGCCTGATGAGCATCAACAACTCTTTTTCTGAGGTCCTCAGAAATCTCTTTTATTCGTGCCATGATACACTTCTACAAACATGTGTTGTGAAGAGCAGACTTTAATAGATCCCTGTTCTTTAAATAACACTGAGTGCCCACTCACACATGATTGTCATCCCACTGATTTAAAACACCTGACTGTAATTTCACCTTCAAGCTAACTGCTATTCCTAGAGGTTCACATACTTTTGTCACTCATAAATATGTAATATTCGATCATTTTCCTCAATAAATAAATGACCAAGTATAATATTTTTGTCTCATTTGTTTAACTGGTTTCTCTTTATCTACTTTTAGGACTTGAGTGAAAATCTGATGATGTTTTCGGCCATATTAATGCAGAAATATAGAAAATTCTAAAGGGTTCACAAACTTTCAAGCACAACTGTATGTATGTACCTATGTATGTTAACAAAAAGGAGCTATATAGACACCTGATCTGACACAGACTCACACTGGAGGCACGTATAAAACCAAGAAACGTTTTATTTTCCTCCACCTGTGGGGTACATCTTCCACGTGACCCCCACAGGCACAACACAGTCCCATGTACACAAAAGCTCAAACACTCTTTTTCTTTGCACCACCACTCCTCCTGGCAAGCATAGTCCTCCTCCTCTCGACTCGGGCTCCTCGAGTGGTGGCTGCTGACCCCTTTTATAGTCAACCCGGAAGTGCTCCAGGTGCCTGATTGTCGAGTTCCGGCTGCACTTCTGGGTGTGACGAAAACACTGCCCATAAGGGCTCAGGAGTCCCAGCTTCAGCACCCCCTGTCGGCACCTGTGGGACCCAACAGGGCTGCACTCAACTCCAATTCCCATGGAGCCCTGCGGGAAACTGAGGCACCACTCTAACCCAGAGGGGTTGCCATCTGGCATCCAGGGGGAGGTATTGCAAAGTCCAAGGCTGAACGTATACCGAAGGGGTGTCCCGGCTGGGCATGGACCTCGGCTGTCCGCCACAGTATGTATGTATGTAATGTGGTAGATAGGGGGTTCAGGCAATGCTGTGACGATTCCTGACTCTGTCGTCTTTGCAGGGTTTTCCATTCTGCAAGGAGGGCTCCACCTGGCGGCTTGGGGGTATTGGCCGGGATAAACGGCCGGCCATCCTCCACAGTATTCCCCTGCCAGCGACGAATTATAATGATTCGGAGCAGCGTGCCCCGAGAGGGAAGTCTTCCTCTAAGAGGACGTTCTGGTTGAGCCTTGATTAAATCGAACATCTTGGTCCCTGGAGAACCTAGGGGGAATATTAGTCCACATTGACAGCTTGTCCCCCTCTCTCCAAGGACAGTTTCTCCAAATGTGGCCCAACCTTTGGCATCCGTAACACTGCCTCTGTCCTCCTGGTATTCTCCCCCTGCAGGACTGAAAACAAGGGGGAAACGTTAAGGCCGCCCCTTCTCTTGCTGGGAGAGAAACCCCTGCCTCCACTAATGGTGCTTTCTCTCTATTTGCTTCTATCCCTTTCTTGTCAGGAGACCCCTGTTTTATTTTTGGGATCTCCTGCTTGATCTGGGGCTTGTCCACAGACTGAGTCTCTCTATTAAGTAAAGAGAGACCCTTTACTGTCTGCACCCCTTTTGATTTACACATTACCGGTGGCGACGTCTTTAGGGCCGTCTCGCTCCAGGAGTCAGCACTGTCTAGCTGCTCCGGATCGATTAGCACTTCCGCCGACCACTCGGTTAACGTACCGGCCTCTCTTGTAGGGCATGAAGTGTACTGGCACCCGCTATTTATTAAAAGTGGGCCTGGATTAAACTGCGTCCCTCTTGTTTTATATACAGTACGGGTTTCACATACCTGTACCGCCACATGATGATATACGGGAGGCTCCCCACCAAATCGTCGCACGTAATCCCTCACCTTCACCAACGGCTCTTTGGCTGCAGCTCCCAACTCCCCGACGATCTTTTCAATACTCGTCAGGACCTGTATAAAACTATTTACGGGCTCGATCAAGCGCTCGAGTTCCCGCAAGTCAATATTAATATTTACTTCGGTCGGCAGTAGACTTACTTCCTTGTTCGTCATACCTGCCGACTGGGAGTCAATGGGCACGTCCGCTTCTGGCACGTGCTCTGGAGTGTCTCGCGGAGACTTCTGGGACTTGGAGTTCTTTTCTTCACAGGATGCGGATCGGGCCGCTTCTTTCAGCAGGCTGGGGTCTGTGTTTTTTATTATTTTTGTGACCTCCCGATCAGCCATTTCCCGACCCTCCTTACCTTTTCGTGGGGTGAGCGGTGCCTCGCTCGCCTCCCCCTTCCCTTTTGGAATGTCCAAGTCCTTTTCTTCGGTTACGAAGGCGCAAACAGCGGGACGTGGACCTCCTCCTTCCCAGAAAGCACCGGGATCGCTGCCGTGTCCCTCGTCGGCTACCATCATGCGGAAGTCAGTTCCTAGGTGCTCTGGCTTCGACAGGAGCAGGCCGTCGTCTTCGGGGCAGTCTCTTTTTTCCCTCGGAGCCTCCAGGTGATCATCTCCGAGGTACATGCATGGGACAAAGTGAGTAATAATAAATGGATTGTTATTAACGTTCCCAGCACGTACCTCAGATCGCTCGTTGAATCCTGGAGGTTTCTCCGGACATAAGGCTGCTCCTTGACTCCTCCCGAGCGTCGGCCATTGCACCTAAGTCGCTCCCGCTGGCGTTGTCACTCTGCTTGCCCTTCCTCTTCCCCATTTTGGACTTGATATTTTCAGGTTCAGGCGATGCTGTGACGATTCCTGACTCCGTCGTCTTTGCAGGGTTCTCTACCCCCAGAAATTTTTTGTACAGGTCCTCCGCAATAGACGCTGGAGTATCCTGCCGACCACGCCACTGTGGTAGATAGGGGGCGCTCTCGCTCCCTTGAACCCCTGTCCACGACTCCAAACACCAGGTAAAAGTCCTCCAATTGACTTTATTAATCTTCCACGGTGTACAAAACACCCTTTCCTCCACAATACTCATACAAATCACAAATAATCACTAAGAAACACAATAAACCGATCCTCCAGCTCCCAGACGCGTTGCCACCCTTCCACCCAGCTCAGCTCGGCGTCTGGGAGCTCTCACTGTCCTTTTATATCTCCTGACCCAGAAGTGTTCCCAATCCCCAGTCCATGTGATTCTCAATCACTTCCGGGTCAGGTAAAAGTTCTTTTCTTCAACCATCCAGCAGGGCTGTGAATAAAAACCACATTGTCCATGATGCCCTGCTGGTCTTCTGGGGACCTCCATTCTGCAAGGAGGGCTCCACCTGGCGGCTTAGGGGTATTGGCCGGGATAAACGGCCGGCCATCCTCCACAGTATGTATGTATATATGTATGTATGTATGTACGTACGTGTGGTCATCCAGTTATTGTTCTATAAAGAAATTGGTGGGTTAATGAAAACATTTCCTAGTGTAACAACAAAATATCTGCATTTTCTTCATGAGTTCTATAATTTATTGATATGACAATGACTGCATTCCCAGCTTTTTTTTTGTATCTTGACTCCAGAAATGTTGTAATAAGGGGGCTCTTCTTTAGTTGGCAGATATGGTACAATACTTTTTGCATTTTGTCTTTGTTCTCTGTTACTGTTTTCTTACTTGTGCTTCTCTTTACTAGCTCTTTCAAACAGGACATTATGAATGCATGACTTTATATACAGGGTGGTCCAGATCTAATTATGCAGATCCAGATCGTTTGGATGACTTTGATTTATGCGGGGACGATTCCAGTTCGGCGCAAAGACAATTCTTCGTGTCATCAGTTTCACACAATTCTCGATGTTCGGGATTTTTTGGGTGATTTTCAATGTGTGGTGATTATTCTAGCCAAAATAATACTTCACAAAAACAAAGTTTTGGGGACCGTCCCCATATATTGTCATCCAGACAATGAAGAAATAAAGCGATTCAAATTCTTAATGGCGGATTTATAACAAAAAGGATTATGGGACAGGAAATGGTTGGCAGGAAGTAACGTTGCAGCCGGAACCAGAACCAATATTATATGATGAGATGGAAGTGAGGTGATTTGATGGAGCCGGAAGTGACGTCACCATGGTTGGCCGGAAGTGACATAATCACGACTATTTTGGAACCCGGAAGTTGAAGGAATTATTTTTCTTTATGTTTTCTGTTGACGAAAAGATGTTTAGGTAAGTGCCATGTGAGAACCCTTTATCTTGTGATATTTCATTCACCTTTAGGCTCTTTGACTGCCTCCTAGTCGCACATGTGTGACATGACCTCCCCCTCAGCCCAGACCTATTGGGTCGGGTGACCTGCACCGAGAGGTCGTAGACACGAGAGTGTCTGTGTTGGCCTGTAAGGAACCTTTACGATAAATGACACTAAAATGATAAGGCTAAAGATCCAAAAACCACCTAGTGATGCGAGGGTTAGACTCACAATGAAGGTACATCCACTGTAAAGCGGCATGATCAGTCACCAGAGTAAACTCACGCCCCAATAGGTAGGATCTTAAAGACGTGATAGCCCACTTGATCGCCAAGGCTTCTCGCTCCACCGCAGTATACTTGGTCTCTCAGTCCGGCTCAGCATGGCACCCAATCATGTGGCCTATGCGTCGGTCTGGAGGATGAAAGGAAAAGAAAAATCAGGAGATCTTAAAACAGGTGCTGATATAAGGGCCAATTTTATGTCACTGAATGCTTTATCAATCGAATCATCCCATACCACTTTTAAAGGTGGTCGTTTCTTTGTTAAATTAGATAAGGGTGTAAAAATTTCGGAGAAATGCGGTACAAAATGGCGATAGTAACCCGCCAATGCCTAAAAATGCTTGTACCTGCCGCTTATTTGTCGGACGGGGCCAATTCATGATGGCATCAATTTTATTACATTGTGGTTTAACAACACCCCCACCTACTAGGTAGCCTAAATATTTGGCTTCTCTTAATTCAAAAAAAACATTTCTTCGGGTTAATACGAAGCCCCGCTGACGCTAACGTGGAGAGTATTGTTTTAACCTGCCACACATGGTCCTTCCACGTGCCGGAATAAATGACTACATCATCTAGGTAGGCAGCACTATATGAATTGCGGGGCCGTAGCAGTGTGTCTCCCAGACGTTGAAAAGTAGCTGGTGCCCCGTGCAAGCCAAAAGGAAGGACCATTTATTGCCAATGTCCACTGGGTGTACTAAAAGCGGTTTTCTCTTTAGCAGAATCCGTTAAGGGAATTTGCCAATACCCTTTCATCATGTAAAGAGTAGATATGGATATGTGCATTCCCTAACTGATCAAGTAGATTGTCTCTCGCAGAATGGAATACGCATCAAATTTAGGGACCTGATTAAGTCGCCGAAAGTCATTGCAAAACCTCCATGACCCATCACGTTTAGAAATTAAGACAACTGGACTAGACCAAGGGATATAACTTTCCTCAATAACCCCTAATTCCAGCATTCGTCTAATTTCCAACTCTACTTCTGCTTTCTTTGCCTCCGGAAGCCTATAAGGTCTCTCTCTGACAATCACACCAGGATTAGTAATAATGTAATGAACAATCAACGCAGTACGTCCAGGTATCTCATCCACAACTTTGGGGACAGACAAGATAGCCGCCTCGAGATCTTGTCGTTGTTCAGATGTCAAATCGGGACCAAAATTAAGGTGGGCACATGACATAAAAAGAGAACAAGGCTGGCTGGAAGTGGGATCAATCCCTGTCCTTCCACGGTTTCAGCAAATTAATATGATACACTTATTCACTCGGTCGACGATTAGGCTGTTTAACCAAATAATCAATGAGTCCTTTTCTTTCCCCAGTTTCAAAAGGGCCTTGCCAATGTGCTAATAACTTTGAATGAGAAGTTGGAACGAGTACCATTACACGATCACCCGGGACGAATTCCCGAATGGTGTTGTTTTGGTTATAATAACGGGACTGCGCTGCTTGTGTTTTTTTCAAATTCTCTTTTAGAATAGGTCTAATTTTTTCTAGTCTATCACGTAATTGCGCGATATATTCAAGAATATCTGAAGTAGAGAGGACCTCCTCTTCCCATCCTTCTTTTAGCATATCAAAAAGCCCTCTGTGTTGTCTTCAATATAATAATTCAAAATGAGAGAAACCAGTAGAGGTCTAAGGGACAACAACAAAATGAGCAACAAAAAAAACAAGCAAACAAAATGAAAGGAAGAAACTGATCCCAGTTTCTTCCATCCTCGTTAACTACCTTATGTAACATCTGTTTCAAAGTTTGATTAAAACGTTCTACCAACCCATCAGTTTGGGGTTGATAGACAGATGTTTTCAGATGTTTTATTCAGAGTAATTTGGCTACTTCCCTGAACGTCTCCGAAGTGAAAGGAGCCCCTTGGTCCGTTAAAACCTCTTTGGGGATCCCAACACGAATGAATATCCCTACTAATTCCCATGCAATGTTTTTAGTATTAGCTGAGCGCAACGGAACAGCTTCTGGAAAGTGAGTGGCATAATCTACTAGTACTAAAATATATTTAAAGCCTTTAAACAAGGATTCTAGCGGTCCTACGAGATCAACTCTGACTCATTTAAAAGAGATATCAATAAGGGGAAGGGGAACGAGAGGAGCTCAAGTCCTTCCTGGAATCTGGCGAAGTTGACACTCTGGACAGGAAGTGCAAAATTGCCAGACCTCCTCATTAATTCCCGGCCAATAAAATCAGAGTTTTCAGTGACAAACTTTCCCCCAAGCTTCAAATCCCTGGGGTCTTAGCAGCCTCTCAGGGTTGAACTGCCACTCCCTCCATTCTCTCGCCTGCTGTTCTGGAGAGCTTGAAGACCTCTGTTTTTAGAGCATCATAGCCAACAGCCTGCTCCTCAGTTAGATCATAGTAGGCTCTCTGCGCCGTTCCCTTCAGGTAGGGAGCCAGTTGGTATGCCCACTCTGACCTTGGCCATGCGTTCTGCTTGACGGTACGCTCAAAAATCAAAAAATATGTTTCAATGTCATCTGACTCTGTAAGGGTAGTCAATGGAATAAGCTGTGACCGAGTGACCTCCGTCCGTACTTCTGCAGCAGCATGAGCCTCGGCTTCGGCTATTTGGGTCTTCGTCTCGCCCATTTGTATTTTAAAAGTTTGTAGATCGCCCATGATGGTGTTTAGAACGGTGTTCAGGTCCTGTTCTTCCAACATCCTGATAAAACAGACGGAAATCAATCTTGCCAGCTACGCCAATTGTGGTGATTATGCTTGCCAAAATAATACTTCACAAAAACAAAGTTTTGGGGACCGTCCCCATATATTGTCGTCCAGATAATAAAGAAATAAAGCGATTCAAAGTCTTAATTCAAACAATGAACATTTTACTGGAGGAAAGTGGTGGATTTATAACAAAAAGGATTACGGGACAGGAAATGGTTGGCAGGAAGTGAAGTTGCAGCAGGAGCCGGAACCAACGTCATATGATGAGATGGAAGCGAGGAGATTTGATGGAGCTGGAAGTGATGTCATCATGGTTGGCCGGAAGTGACATCATCGTGGCCATTTTGGAACCTGGAAGTTGAAGAAATTATTTTTCTTCAGGTTTTCTGTTAACGAAAAGAGGTTTAGGTAAGTACCACATGATAACCCTTTATCTTGCGATATTTCACTCACCTTTAGGCTCTTTGACTGCCTCCTAATCGTACATGTGTGACATATGTAATAAACTTAATAAGTTATAGCGTAATGAAAATTACATAATTAGATCTGGACACCCTATAAATATATATATATATATAATCCAATATCTGTGTGTCTGTCTGCTTTTCATGCGAGAACTACTTAATAGATTTAGATCGGGTTTTTTCTATAATTTGCCTGATGTCAGGAGTGGCGAGCCAGGTAGGGCCATCCTCACTCACGTGCTACCGCCTTTCGAATCGCTGTACCTCTCTCTAAGTTTACAATGCCCACAACTTCTTCCAGAGATGAGAACTCTTATGACTTACTTAATATTGTTTAAATCACATGTCCAAAGAATGCACAACTTGGTGGAGTTGTGGGTCTTATCCACAGCTCAAAGATGTGCTTTTTGTTTTATTTGAATGATTACTTTTTATTTTATGCTAACACTGGTATAGTGCAAAATTTGCACCCAAAGTGGAGGTGGAGGTCTCATCTTAAAAACAAAGGTTTTTACATTAGAACTCCAATGTTGCCATATTTAGTATTTTCATGAATTTAACATATTTTTAGATGTTATTATTGAGTATGAAAGGCTGAAGATGCTCAAGTAATTGAATGCTACAATCACACTCTAGCTAAAATCTACTCTATCATGAATTTATTTTTATTTTTTGACTTTCTAAATTCATTTTGCCACTTATCCAAATCTAGTATGTCTATCCTGAATGCGCCCAGTAAGCACAAAATGAATAAAACAATTTGTCACAGCAGATGTAATAGACAGATGTTAGCTGCTTCACATTGTTTCAGTGTAGGATGTCTGGGAATTTGTAATCACATAATGGCTAGACAGAGAAACAGAAAACAAAAAGTCACAACTGTTGGTTTGCACCCAACACCTATCTGTGTTCTCTCTATAGAAAGAGAATAGGAGACTGGACTGGTGAAAGAGTGATGGGGAGATTTGGAATGAAAACGGAGTGAATGCTTTTGGAAAAGTTTTAATATCTTGGCATTTTTTGCTAATCACACTTTATTTCTGCTTGGGCCTGGGGCTGAAAGGTCACTCAGAATATCTTTATAGAATTGTCTACATTGGGAAGAGATGGGCAAGAAGGACGATAAGAAGTATTTTCTTTTGAGCTTACTGCGATGCTCAGTTCACTTCATGTACGGTAATCTGCTTCTCTCATGACACAGGTAGCATTTCACCAGTTCTCTCTCCCACTGATAATTTCAGCTTAAATATTATTATGTATTGGGCTGAAATTATGCATATTTCATATTTTATTGTTGTCTTTGTTAAGCTGGAATTATTATTTTTCATGTTTTTTTGATATCATGCTGGCTTTGTAAAGTATCATAGGGTGCTGGCAAAAATAAGTTTGTCTAAAATGGCCACACAGCAAATTACCAGAAGCAAAAGTCATTATTAATGTTATGAGAATTAATTTATTTCAGAAATTCTGCATAAATACAACCAGAATTCCAGCACCAAGTGTTTTGCTTGTGTGTGCAAGCATACTCTATATTAGGGGTGGGCAGTATGACCAAAATTCTGTATCACGATATTTTTCTAAATTATCCCGGTTTCACGTTATTCAACGGTATTTTTTCCCATGCATGAGTGGATGTTAACCACATTTTCCACTGCAATTACTGCAGTAGACTGGCTAAGATAACCTATTCCACTGTCATGAGCATAGTACATTGTACAAAAAACATTTTAATGTGCACACAAGTATTAATACAGGTTTGCATGGCCCCATAAAGTGATAGTTTTCAAGGGGGTGGCACTAATGAAGAGAAGTAATCACAATGCATGACAGATGCAGTCAAAATATAGAACCGTTTTATTGAACAAATTTTGCAAAAACTTAAACTATAATTTTGACAACATATTTTAACCATCCAAAGAGGCATTTAGACTTAGTAAAATATCCAGAGGTGCTTGTCAAAAGTTGTATTGCACAGAACATGTCTTATAAAAGGAATAATTAGTAAATATTTTTTGTAAACCAACTACACTTTCTGTTAATGTTAAAGATCTTCATCCACTAACACGTTAAAGTGACTTTTTAAACAACTTTACCATCATTAAACTGCATAATATTTAAACTAATAAATAATAACAATAAAATAAATAATAGTATTATTACTGATAGTTGCACTATTACTTCAAGACCAGGGGCCTCATGTATAACTCCATGCGTAGAACTCGCACTATAACTTGGCGTATGCACAAAAGCCGAAATGTGCTTACGCACAGAAAAATCCAGATTCAGCAATCTGTGCATATTCTAACTTCCACGTTCTTCCGCTACATAAATCCCGATCAGCGTGAAAAGTAACGCTCGTGCACACGCTTTATGTAACACCCAAACTCCTCCCAGAATTACACCTCTTTGAATATGCAAATCAATATAAATCGCACTTAAGCGCAGCCTTCTGTGAAAAAAGAATGGGAAAAGCACGGGGGAAAATATAAGAATTTCAGCGTAGCCGCCCCAGCAGTCCTTGCTTTTCTTTTTCCAAGTAACCGATCGCCACACAATCAGCTCTGTAATAGACGTTAAGCCATCTGTAAGCTTAGAGTGCTGATTCTTCAAAACATTTAAGGAGCATTAAAATATCTTCGTAGTACATGTTTAATTATCCTATCCTTTACGACAGTGCCAGTGAAGAATATACTGTAGATTATTTAAATGAAGTTAAAGTTTAATCTGTATAATATAATAAACATATTTTGCTGCATTTCATCTTAAAAATGATATGTCATCATATGTAAATACGCGCTTTATAAAGTGGCTCAGGTTGTGCAATATTATAACTGTAGTGCAAGTTTACAGTGGGGTGATTGTACTTATAAGTACAAACAGTTCTGCAAGGAGCAATTGACTAAGTGTGTTTACAGTTCTTGGAATGAAACTGTTTCTGAACCGCAAGGTCCATACAGGAAAGGCTTTGAAACGTTTTGCCGTGGCTGAGACAGCGTCTGCTTGAAGCTGTATACCGATAATTCTCTTTTCGATCAGCTGCTGCTGTGATTCACACTCAGATACAGTGACATAAATACTCCGAGTGGTGCAGTGAGAGTAATATGGAAAAAGATTATCCGCTGTGGCAACCCTTAAAGGGAGCAGCTGAAAGAAGAAAAAGAAGAAGTAGAAGGTGCAGTGAGAGTAACAACGCTAAAGCAGTTATGATATTTGGAATACTATGGCTATTCCCTGGACCATTATATTGTTACAAGTTAATTACAATCAGATGCATTACACTAATAAACAATATGCGGTTAGTTTCAGTGTATTTATAAAGCCGCGTCAGCAAAATAAGGAGTAACCACACAGGAACAGTAGCATTACTTTGACGCTGGGTGCCGCCAGTCTGCAAAACCGAGCGGAAACTTGTGTACGACAAGGTATGAGGTACCATGGAAAAGTGTGTGACTTTACGCCAAGTGTAGGTTTTATACATCGCGATTTGAACGTGGAAAGTTCTTATGCAACATTTCTGTGCGTACGCACCATTTATACATGAGGCCCCAGGTGCATTACACAGCATTCACCACATTAAAATAAAATAAAACGAGTGCTACTTGGTGATGACATCTTTACCAACTAAACCATCATTTAGGCAAACTGAATTAATATTTACCTTGCTTCAAGCTAAGCTGTATACATAAAAAAATAAACTGCAACTTGCATTTATAATGCTATTTGTGGTATAGTCCTACGGAATCGTATTAGGGTCACGGTGAAGAGAAAAAAAATACGGACACAGGGAAGAAAAAAACAAACTATATGTCAAGAATAAAGCTGACATGTTGACTTTATTCTCAACATTTCCACTTTAATTTTGATGCTTATGTTGAGATTAAAGTCGACATTTCCACTTTATTGTTGCCGTTTATGTCGAGATTAAAGTCGACATTTCCACTTTATTATCATAGGTTATTTTATAATTAAAGTAGAATGTCGTAAACTAAATTTTATCCTAAAGTCAATGTTCAATTTACTAGATTTTCTTCAACCCCGTCATAAGTTAATGCAGCACATTAAATGCTTTGTGTGAAGTGTTCCCTGACCCAGTTGTTAATCACTACGCTTCTTAAACTGACTTCCTTCACACTAAGAAGAGGCACCGGCAGCAATCACCGCACAGAATCCATTCACTTCATGATATTCCTGCTCTCTGAAAATTTAGAATGCTAAGATAAATACTTGATATCACCTTCATGATGAAATGCATTAAAGCAGATATTAAACATGCACTGTAGTGTGGCGGTAGTGCTGCTCCCTCGCAGTAAGGGGTCCCAAGGTGTATGTTCAAGTGTAGAGAACTTTATGGCAGGTGTGACGAGGCTCCAAAAAATTGGATGTATGAATGGGTATCATAAAGGTTTAACTTAAATATTGTGTAAATGTTGGGTTTGTGATCTGGTGGTTGGAGACACAAATACAGAATTCAATGGATGTTCTTCTGAGTGGGCTTTCTTTATTGCACACTTGCTGTCTGTCTGACGTACCAAAACCACAGTTCCTATCCTTCCATTTTCTTTCTCCACATAACCAATCACCACACAATAAATGTATTTGTGAAATTAAAACTAGTTATAATCTTAGCCCATGGAGTGTTCAGAACTTAAAAAAAATCTTTATTATACATGTTTAATTATACCATCCATTCAGGGTTGTGCCCATCCCAGCAAGCATTATGTGCGAGGCAGGAGCAAATCCTGAACGAGTCGCCAGCACATCGCAGGGTGAATACGAGCAAAACATACACTAGCAGGGTTAATATACGACCTACATCCTACATAACTTTGAAAGGAAACTGAAGCATGCCAAGTAAACCCACCAGAAAAACATGCAAATTCAAGGCAGGGTACACCCGAGAACCCCTTTCTGCAAGGCAGCAGTGCAAACCTTCACGCCGCCGTGCCTCCACATGATTAATACATGCTTTAATGCATTTCATCATGAAAATTATATCAAGTATTTATCTTAGCATTCTAAATGTTCAGAGAGCAGGAATATCATGAAGTGAATGTATTCTGTGCGGTGATCACTGCCTGCGCCTCTTCAGCACAAGAGGAAGTCAGTTTAAGAAGCACGTGGTGATTTAACATGGCTCGGGGAACACTTAACACAAAGCATTTAATGTGCTATATAACTTATGATGGGGTTTGAGAAAATCTAGTAAATTAAATATTCATTTTATGATGAAGTTTAGTTTACGATGTTCTACTTTAATGACAAATTATCGACTTTAATCTTGACATAAACAATGAGAATAAAGTAAAAATGTCGACTTTATTCTCGTCATAAGCTTCGAGATTAAAGTGGAAATGTTGAGAATAAAGTCAAGATGTCGTCACACTATTACAGAGTACCCAGGTACATTACACTGTATTGAAAACAAATAAAACAAGTACAACTTGGCTTGCAGTATTATCCAGTAATATAGAAACAGTATTTACACATTTGAACATAATGGTCCACATCCGACATTTTAAAACCAAACCCTCTCCAGGCAACGGACGTGACTCCTTTTTTTCGGTAAAAGTTCTTCTGTGTCATCATGTTCAACTTTATCGTCAGCTACAGCTTCAGTTTCGGAATGTTTTTTTTCATTTTCACTGCACAATACCTATACTACCACTACCTATTTAGCGGTGTAGCAGTGAAAAAGTTCCCCACTTGAACAGTTTCCCGCTGTGCCACGTTCCTAACGTCATTAAGGCAATTTAAACTGATGTTGTGGTACAAGAAAAATCCATATCATAACAAAAATAAAAAACTATTTTCGATATGAACCGGTATAGCGCCCAGCACTACTCTAAATGTGATAGTATAGAATTATTTTTATAGTATTGTTTTGTTTAGGGTTAGGGACTTGCCTTAGCCGCAAAGAGTGAAAGGCAGAAGCTGGCCCTAGGTAGGTCACAAGACCTATGCAGAGAACATTGTCAAAGACAAGTGAATTTGATAAATGAGAAGTGAAAACTGGAAACATTTTGTGTGGGTTATGTGAGGTAAGATCCTTTAATGTATTAGTTTTTTTCTGTCACACAGAAATCCATCAAGGTAAAATCAGTAAATATAATAGTTTGCTGTATTTGTGATTCAGAGACATCTGTTTTTAAATACACTTTGTACAAAATACATTTACCCTCTGGCTTTTTATTTGCTTATTAATGGATATATATTGCAAAGTATAGTAATGTACAATTGAAAAACATGATTCTGTTATTTGAATATGAAAGTAGGGCAAACATTTATCCTAGTGTAATCTATTTACAAGTGTGAGCTTGTGCTTTTATCTTCTCTTTTTTTTGTCCAAATAGATTTACATTTTGAGAAAAAAATCTGTTTAATCATTTCAAATTAATAGTACTCATACTCCAATGTAAGGAATGCAATCAAATAAGAAGCAAAGGTTTAAGCGACTAACTGGTTTATTAATCCTATATGAAGAAAAACTGTGAAACTGTGGATTATCATTAGTTTTTTTTCCTTTTTTCTGCATACACACACACACACACACACACAGCTGTTGTCCAGGAGGAAAGTAAGTGGACAGAAAAGACAGCGAACAAGCAAGATTTGCAGGAATTGGTAATCACCTGTCACCTGGAATATGGCCAACTACATAGAAGAAATAAGAATAATAAACTATAGCCACCAAGAATGAGGAAAGAGAGGCTAGAAAACTGCACAAATAAAAGATGACAAAATATCGCACAAAGATAAACCAAAATGGACCGCTTCACCAAGTGACCACCTGAAAAAGTAAGCAATGTAGTCAGCCAGCTCAGAGCACCTGGGAAATTAACAGTAGATGATGCACAGTGGCTTGATAGACAGTTCTCAGAAAGACTGGACCCCTAGAAACAAATCAGCTTTGTCTTGAGGAAGATGCCAGACTGGTGTACAAAATAAAGGTAACTATGCTGATTCTAAAAACTAAACTGAAAAGCTGTTCTATGTGTGATAAATACTGCTGGATAGGAACAGGATACCTCCTGTTCTTCTTGATTCAGCTGGCTGAACAGGAGCAGGATAACAGCTGCTCACCTCGAGATAGTCAGCTGGACCAGCAAAACAGAAACAAAACAGGACAGCTGCTGTCTTCAAGAACAACATGCTTGACAGAAAGAAATCCCAAAGAAAAAAGGCCAGAATTAAATTTTTTTTCTTAATCTACAATTCTAGGTGCCAAAATCTAAAAATCATTTGTGTTCTTCGTATTTTTTGCCTTAAAACAAAACCAAGAATCATTCTTTTTCTTTTATGTTGGTTTTGTGAGCAGCAGTATCTTTTACTCTGATGAAAACACCAAACTATTAGCCAGCAAGTGTTTAAAATACTGATGTTATGGTATACATGTTTACATAGAGTGTTTACACATGGAGTGTACATAGAGAGTCTCATACTAAATGTGTGGTTGAAAGTGCTATACATGAAGTAAATGAATTACAGTAGCGAAGAAAAATACAAACATACAATGCAAATAAACATATAGAAAAAGTACAGTCTCTAAATTACTATTACTTATACTCAGGTTTATAATTTTTTAATGGTTGTAATGGTAAATGACCTACATGTCTTGGTCAGTAGGCCAGGGAAGAGAGGACAATAAAAACTCCAAATGGAGAGATGCTAGAGAAAATAAACTGCCAGGGGCCCTAAGGCCAAAAACCTGTCTGGCCACCACAGTGCATTGATCAAAACAAAAATGTTATAAAATTATTCATTATTGTTATGTTGTATCATCCTATAAGATTAGATGCAGTCTGAGTGTATGAAAATTAGATTGTACATATAATTCCATTCTTATCCATTCATGGCTTGGCATTTTTGGCAGCAAGGAATCCAACCTAACTCATGGTCCTGTTTTTTAATTTATTTGGATTTATATCACTGAAGTAGGAGTAGTAGAAGGAGTAATAGTAGTATCTGGCACAGCAACAAAATTATAATTAAGTACAGCAGAAGCTTTAGCAGTACATTTAAAAAGTTACTTTTTATTGTAGTAACCAAACTAAAACTATTGAATCTGTGTTTCTAAGATGGTAAAGCATACAATTCTAAAAGGGGAACTGGTTAAGAAAAAGTAAACCAGATAAAAGTGAAGCCTGTTGTTTGCTTGAATGCAGTCTCCTTGATGTGTGGGTGCCTTTTCTGGTTCCCAGGCTATATTCTCCTCTATGTGTGATAAGGCCCAAACTAATACTCTCATTGAGCAACATCATTATCTCCAGTTCACTAACTGATTACATAGCCATCTTTCCTTATTTTACTTTTTAAATCTTTCTCTGCTCTTTCAATTTTTGCTTTCTTTTTCATTTCAAAGTAAAAAAATGCTCATTCAGATTCCCATCTGGCAGCCGTAAAATATGGATAAGAAAGTTCTAATAAATGCACATTTTATATAAGATAGCTCTTTGTTGGGTGCATCAAAGCAGGTGTCATTCCCAATGATGATATAAATATGCAACTGTACAAAATCTGATAGCATTTCTAACAGGCTTAAAAAACCATTAGGTTAATAATAATGCTATTATTTAATCTGAAGCTTCACCTGCCCATTTATGATAGTGTTTGTCCAGTACAGTACTCAGCGAAGCTGGTGCCTATATCAGCAGATGGAAGCCAGCCCTGAGAAGATCACACATGGGCCAATATACACTTACCAGATAGGCCAAGACACACATTGTTGAGATGTGAAAAGAATATAAACACAGTGCCACAAGAGCATTGCTAGGGCAGGCATTCAAACCCAGGATTCTAGTGCTTTATGGGAATGGAATGTGTCTGTTTATTTAACACATTTCACAAATGTCCCATCATTTTTAAACAAATTTTAAACCCTCTACTAGTTTTTGTGATCGTGTTGAAAACTGTGAAAAACGTACTGTAAGAATTTGCAAAGTGCTTGAAACCGTGACTGCCTGTTTAACTATGTGGGTCACCCTAACTTCATTTGTACCAACATATCAAGTTATAGATGAGTTCATATGACATTTAACTTTTTATTTTCTTCTCTTATAACAATTTACATATAAGAAGGCTTATTCAATGAACCAGATATATTCATTTAAACTGTTAAACTATTTTGGGATCTTAAGGTAATGTTAAGCCATAAGGGCATTCAAAAGATACCATGTATCTGTTCTTGGATTGGTTTGCCTAAAGTGTTTCCTTGACTGTGTTATGTAAATGAACCTAACTGATGAATAAAAATGTTCTTTTAAGATTAAGCCAGACTTGCCTTAGAGAACTCGGCTGTTTGCATGATGGGGATCCATCATCCTGATATAATAAAAGGATGTCTGCCTTTAGATTAATTTTTAATGGTGATTAATAACTATTCTTTATATTACAGAGTTATTTCCCTAACAGTCAGTTAATTTAAGTTCTATACCTGCATCCGAAAGGAAATATTTCTCTTTAAAACTTAAATATTTCCTACAAAACCTGAACCCATAAGGATAATAAGCATCAGTTGTAAATCAAAAGTTTGTCTCAGAAGGAGGCTGAAACTCTAATACTTATCAAGGCAGGATCTCCTACAAAAGCACACCAGGTGTCTTACAGATTAAATCAGAATCACAAATTCATTTACCACATCTCATTACCAAACAAAAAAAGCTTTCTCACTTGGAAGAATCCCCCCCACTTTACGCAATATTAGAGGGATTTTCTATCTAGTACTTTTTTATCTCATTCCACGACAGTAGCAAGGAAGACATAGTAGTGTGTGTTTAGAAGCTATTTACCATACAGCAAAAATGTTTGTTTTTTTTCTAACACAGATAAAAATAAAATTTTAAAAGCATGTGGAAAAAGATGTGTGGGTCATTTGCATATTCTTTATTCCTTAGAATAAAAATGTCAGATGGCAGGAAGAACAGGAACTAAAAAAAAAATCAGATAAGCTAAAGAAAAAAAAAATAAAATCTGCAAGGGTTCCAAGGCCAAAAGACCAACCAGCCCCCTCTGGGCATTCTACCTAACATAAATGTGCGCAAATCATTCCTCTTTGTTTCCAGGCTTTTTTACAGAAGGCACACACCTTCATTTGAGCATCACAGGTGGCAGCACAGCATCTCAATCAGGTGTGGTGGCATAGAAGACCACCACAGAAAGACCAGAAAAGAAAGCAGAGAAAAGTAGAGATTAGTAATGATTGCAAATCCCTGAAGAATATTAGATTAGATTACATTATTTATTTATAAAAGCACACTTAACACAATAGAGGTTGTGCCAAAGTGCTGAACAAAGAAGCATTAAAATAAACACAATGTAAACAAGCTTACAGAAGAAAATTAATAAAACAAACAACTACTGTATAACATGCACCATAATCCCATCATACAATGTGAAAGCTGGAAGAAAACAAGTGGGTCTTAAGATGACTTTTAAAAATCTCGATAGAGGATGAAGACCTGATGTGGAAAGGCAGGTCATTCCAAAGCCTAGCAGCAATAACCAAGAAAGCTTTGTCTCCCCTAAACTTAAGATCTTGGAACTACAAGGAGTCGTTGCCCAGATGACCTCAGTGCTCTTGTTGCCAAGTAGGGGCTGTAAGATATGGCCGGCCATGTACCCGGCCAATACCTCCAGGCCACCAGATGGAGTCCTCCTTGCAGCGTAGAGGTGCCCCAAATGCCAGCAGGGAATTATGGACAGTGGTCTTTAAATGCACAGCCCTACTGGATACCATGGGGGCCGCCAGGAGTCGCTGCAGGGAGGCCCAGGGACTATTTTCCCTACACTCCGGAAGTACGTCCCACTCACATGGACAGAAGAAATGACGTGCTTCCGGGATGAAGAAAAGAGAAGTTTTTACCTGGCCCGGAAGTGATAGAAAGTCACATGGACTGAGGGACAAACACTTCCGGGTCAAGGAGTATAAAGGACTCTGGGAGATCCCAGACAGACGAGCTGAGTTGGGAGGCAGGGTGGCTAAGCGTCTGGGAGATTGGAGGATTTGTTATTATTTATTGTTATTGGAGTATTTGGGAGTGGAGGGTGCTTTGTGCACATTATTGTTATAATAAATATCATTATTGGACTTTTACTTGGTGTCTGACGTGGTGTCTGAGGGTGCAAGGGTGCGAGCATACCCTTAATCTGTCACAGGGCAAAGGAGGTCACAGATATATTTTGGAGCAAGACCATGCAAGGCTTTAAAAACAAACAACAAGATTTTAAAACCAATGCGACACCTCACCAGCAGCCAGTGGAGAAATACTAAAATGGGAAATATGATCCTTTTTTGTAGACCTAATTAAAAATCTAGCTGCAGCATTTTGAACCAGCTGAAGGTGTGACAGAGCTACTATGAGTGCAACTAAAATGTAAGTACAAAAAAGCCAAAGTTCAAAAAAATATTTTAGGTGTTTTTTAAAATAATACATGGTGTTAGCCTGTCATATCTCTAATAGTAATGTGTTTCAGATTTTTTAATGCACAACAGCAAAACATCACGCTACGCTAGAGTTTGTTAAGCGAATCATTTTATACTCTGCAGCAAATAAAATAGAACATAAAAGAACAGCTGCATATTAGCATGGACAGAGAGAACAGAATAATAAGAAAAGGTCAGAAAAACATTATGTTGGCTCTTACAAGTGCTGATTGGTCTTCTGTTGCACATTTAACTAATTTATTGTGCAGTTGTTCCCCCAGGAAAAAGAAGGTGTGGAGTGAATGATAAGTAGGCCCCCACCCCTTTCTTTCAATGACAACTAAGTACACTGATGTCACATATTTATTCCCGAGACATAGTAACCATGTGTGGATGTCCACTGTTTTTATTTAATTTGGCAGGTCTCTGAGATGGATTGCCATATATAACACCTATATATTTAGATATTTTCATTTCTTACTTTATTAATGTTGTTTGAAAGGCATATATAAAAAAAGATAACTTAAAGACAGTTTTTGCCTACCTGGGCATCATGGTGGTGTATTGGATACTGTTGCTGTCCCACAGCTCCAGGGACTAAGCTTTATGGTTTTCAATCTTCTGGTCTGCACAGAGAGGAATAGAAAAGACATTAGTCAACAGCAGAGAAATATTACAATTAACCGAGCCCTTAAACTGTCCCCTATTCGCCTGCATGTGACATCATGTTTTCCTAAGTAATTTAGATTCATCTCACATCCTTAAAGATTGTACTTTGGATTACTTTATGACTCCAGATTAGTCCAGTAATTGTCAGAGTGTGTGCAAGTGTTTTCTGCAGTGGGTTGACATCCTATCCAGGATTAGCTTGTGCAACCCCAAAATGGAATATCTGGTGTATGAAAATGATGGATTAATTTTTTAGGCAGCACTACAGTGATGTTCACAGCACCATTGCCTAAAACTCCTGGGGCCTAGGTTAAGTTTTCTTTTTGATAAATGTTTGGCATTTACCCATTCTTCTATAGCCATGTTAGTTTCCTCCGGGTATTCTGTTTTCTATTCACATCCCAATGTCATGCATTTTACTTTATGTCACTTTAAACTGGCAGTGTATAACAGACCGTGGGTTTATGGGTGAGTTTGCCTTACCTAACATTGGGTCTTATTTAAGGATTTGTCCCTGCTCTGTGCAAGCTGATGCCAGCATAGGACCAAGTTTGTAATGCCTCTCTTAACAGACAAAGTTGACTCAGGAATAGGTGGACTGATTTGGCTTTGGCGGTATCGAAAATGCATTATTTAATATTAATTTATTTACTTTTTAAACATACCAAAGTCAAAATGAAAAAACTACTATTTAAGTCACTTTTGAACAAAAGTGGTTTTCTGATCATGAGATTTGGTAAATAAATCTTTTCCCTTGCATACTGTGGCATTTGTATAAATCTAGATTAACAAATAGTAGGAAAAAAGGAAGAAGAATGCAAGAAATGGGAAAGGGAACATGATAAATGAAATGAAAAGCAGAAGATGACCATTTGATCTTAGTGGCTAAAGTAATAAAACTGAAGGCCAAGTTTCATGCAATGCCATTTTCTTAACTCAAAGTCCAGGCCGGATTGCTGCTATATGCAGTTTTCACTGAATATGTTCAATATGTTTTGCCAACTGTAAATGTGAGCTGGCTGATATTGTTTTTCCGTTGGCCAGGAAATTAGCATATTTTTTCCTTTTTTTTTTTTGTTTGTTTTTTTTTTTCATTGCAGATAGTCCTGCTTGCCTTGATTCATTACAAAGCTAAAACTTTATTTCTAGGATCTGGGCAATGCACATGCTAGTAAGAATTTCACTATATTCTATACACATGACAATACTATTACTGGTACTCCTACATAATGCAGCAGAGAGAAAATTGTTATTTTTGTGCTAAATAATGGTTAACAGAATAATAATCCTTTCAGGTGCTACAGTGAAAAATATAATGGATGCATATAAATTTACATTAATATACTGTATGCTACCATGTTATGCATATGATGTGAGGGAACTCATAATAAATGTTTACTAATGTCTCAGAAGTGAAGAGTAAAATAATAAAGTAATTCCCATAAAAGAAATATAAAATATAGATGAGTTCCCTGGCTCTACAAATAATAGGCCACTGTCACTGACTGAGATTATCAGTCAACATGGCCAATAAGACCAAAATAAAGTCATCTGCTATACCACAAAGGCCACCTTGAATACTTATTTGTCAAGGAATCGATTACCTGATAACTAAGGCTTGACCTGACACTGCATTTGAATTGTTGAGTTGACATATTTTACTCTCTGAAAGCAAGAAATTTAAATTGATAAGCAAATGCTCTCCTACGAAAATGAACTGAAATAAGCTAGTACTAACATGACTGTAATTTTTATTTAGTCTTTAACTCTAACAGTTACTTTAAAAACATTCTCTTTTTTTATAAATCTGTCAAATTATTAACTGCCATTAGTTCTCTCTCTTTAGCTGCCTGAAAAGCCATCAAAAAAACTCTTTATGTCTTCAGATGGTTGATGTACTGAGCCATTAGCTGTTGACAATGTTCATTTTGAAACACTACACTTTAAACACCACGTCTCCATATAAATAAAATCCATCGTCTGTCCGTGTGTATGTCTGTCCACTTTTCATGAGAGAACTACAGGTTTTTTTCTATAATTTGCTTGAACATTCCGTTTGACTTTGCGACTTCTCTCATCTCGCTAAGAATCATAGTTCTCTTGCAGGAGCAATACATTTACATTAATCCAAGACAGAGGCTGCCGGCCAAGGGAAAGGGGAAGCGTAACGTCAGCAGTGAGGAGCTGGTCTACCTCTGTGTTTTGAAGTGTAACTTCACCTCCACTTAGCTAGCAATATCTTTTTGTTTATTGATTTTTAAAGTTTGTCCTGTTTCACTACCAGGCGTGAACGACTGCTCTGGCTTTGCTTTACATTTATTGCATTTGAGAATGTTATGCTTTGCTTTACCTATCACATATCTGCTAAAGTCTGAATTCTTTTCAGCATGTTCTGGTTCTAAAGTTGTTTGAGTCTGTTTTTTGTAACATTTCTTATTTATTTTCTTTATTTTACACCCTTATATTTTAGCCAGGTGATCTTACTCCAGCCAGTGCATCATAGTAGCTACCATGTATTGATATCCCAACTTGTGATTGATATGTGCACTCCAAACATTATCATTGCTTAGTATCGTATAATCTAAATTGCACTGTAATAGTTTCTGCTTTGTTAGTTTGCTGTCAATAAAAATGAAACGGGAATAAATGAATCTAGCTATTTGATAGTTTCATACACTATTAGGCATGTTTTCCTTTGTAATTTAATGAACCATTGGGAGAGTACAATATAATTACCATCATCATCATTTTCTTTTCACTTTTCATGGTGAGAGTCTGTAGAGCAATATATCTGAGTTAACCTGACCTCTCTATATCCAGCAACCTTCTCCAGACCTTTCTGGTGAAAACTCAGATGGGCTCAATACAATTCTCTCCAGTATGTCCTGTGCCTCTCAGTCTTCTCTGAATAAGTTATGCCTTGTAAAGCTCCTGTGGGTGGTGCCCAGGACCATTCTAACTACATGTTTAAACCACCTCAGCTGGCTCCTCATTTTCCCAAGAAGCACTCTCATATTGTGGAGTTCCTTACTCTGCCATAAAGAGTCAACCCAACAATCCTTCACAAGAACCTCATTTCAGTTTCTTGTATTCATGATTTCATTCTTTTGGTCACTATACAGAGTGTGGCTATCATAGTTGTGAATGAGGATGCAGACCAACCAGTAAACTGACAGCTTCATCTACAAACCTAACTCTAGCTTAACCACTATAGCCCCATACAATGGTTGTGTGACTGTTGCTGCTGCACCAATTTCATTGATCAAAGTCACATCACCTCAACTGTCATGAACAAGACCCGAGGCATGTGAACTTCTCCACGTGGAAAAGGTTTGTCCATTTTACCTTTCTGGGAGAATGGCAAAAACCTCAAATTTAAGGATGACAATTCTTAACCCAACCACATGATACAGCTTCCAAATATTTCTGTGTGAAATGGAGGTCATAGTGTGATGAACTAGGAAATGTTAAAACAACATTACCATATCTGTTGCAAAAAGCCCAACAAGAAGAAGAACTCATTAACCTTGAGCTTGTAAAACATATAAAAACAGAAGAAGAATCTTTATAAAATACAAGATTTTCATTTTTGTGATACAGAGTACAGATCAAGGGCCTCATCCATAACACTGTGCGTAGAATTCACACTAAAACATGGCGTACGGAGAAAAGTCGAAATGTGCGTACAAACAAAAAAATTCAGATGCAGAAAACCGTGTGTAAGCCAACTTCCATGCACTTCCGCTACATAAGTCCTGGTCTGCGTGAAATATAATGCTCGTGCACATGTCTGCCATCCCCCCAAAACTTCTCAAGGAATTACGCCTCTTTATATATGCAAATCATTATCATGGGGAAAATAGAAGAACATCAGTGAATGCCAAGTGGAGGCAATGAAAAACATTATTTGTTGGTCTAAGCAGTTGTAGAAACCACAAAAGGAAGTTGATCGAAAGTTCAAGTTCAGAAAGCCGTACAGTGCCTGAAATAAAAAAGAAGTTGTCAGATATCAAAGTCGCTGTAGAGTACAGAGAAAAGAAAAAATAGGGACACAGTGGGGGGAAAAAACACTTGAAATGTCAACTTTAATCTTGAAATTTCCACTTTAAACACATAGTTTATTTTGTCGTTAAAGTAGAACATCATAAACTTAATCTTAAAATCAGTATTAGTTTCTCAAATCCGATCGTAACTAAAGTTGCACATTATTACGCTTCATATTCTATGTGTGTGAATCACTACTTGCTTCATAAATGGGCTTTCTCTTATGCCGACAGGAAACATAATACATTACAATACATTACATTTATGATATTACAGCTCTCTGATGTATACTTGATATCATTTTCATGATGAAATTAGTTAAAGCATGTATTAAACATGGGGCCACAGTGGTGCAATGGTAGCGACAAGCTGGCATTGTTCCTGCGTCCCGCAAGATGCTTGCTGCAATGTGCGTGACGTCAATGAAATAATTTATTGCAGCAGTATTGTCTCTTTCAAATGTAAAAACCCCCAATTCCTGTCCTTTCTTTAATTTCACCAACTAACCAATTGCCGCACAATCAGCTCTTTAATTAATGTCAAGTCATCTGTAAGCTTAAAATGTAAATTCTTCAAAACTTTTAAGGAACATTGAAATATCTTTGTGGGTGGCACGGTGGCGCAGTGGTAGTGCTGCTGCCTCGCAGTTAGGAGACCTGGGTTCGCTTCCCGAGTTCTCCCAGTGTCTGCGTGGGTTTCCTCCGGGCGCTCCGGTTTCTTCCCACAGTCCAAAGACATGCAGGTTAGGTGGATTGGTGATTCTAAATTGGCCTGGGTGTGTTTGTGTGTGTCCTATGGTGGGTTGGCACCCTGCCCTGGGATTGGCTCCAGCAGACCCCTGTGACCCTGTGTTCGGATTCAACGGGTTGGAAAATGGATGGATCTTCATAGTACATGTTTATTCCATCCATCTATGCATTCAGGGTCTCTCCATTCCCAGCAAGCATCGCTATCACTGTCCACTGTATCCATACATTTAATAATGGTATACATTATTCAAATGAAGTTGATATATATACTTTATTGCATTTCATCTGAAAAATGATATCAAGAGCTCCAAGAAGATAGCGCCTGGAAATCTAAATCGACTCGAAGCCAGTCGTCATCATCTGTAAATATGCGCTCCCTTCTATTGAATTGAATTGAAATGAATTCCTTTATTGTTATTGTATAGTACAATGCGATTCAATATGCAAATCCTCCATAAACTTATTTTCCTATAAAATGGTAAAATAACAATAATAATAATAATATGATAAAAAATAATGACAAATATACAATATTAAAACATAAGTGGCTCAGTCTGTGCAATATTACAGCTGCAATGCAAGTTTACGGTGAGGTAGCTGTACTTATAAGTACAAACAGTTCTACTGCGAGCACTTGATGGACTGATTGAGTGCATTTATAGCTGTTGGGCTGAAACTGTTTCTGAACCATGAGGTCCGTACAGGAAAGGCTCTGAAGCGTATGCAGAATGGACGAAGTTCAAATAGACTGTGCGCATGGCTGAGGCAGCGTGTGCTAGTAACTGTGTTCCGATAATTCTCTCCAGTCCTGACTAGGGAATCCATTTCCGGATGGGTTTATCCATTCTGGGCTCCCGGGGATGATGCAGTGCACGGGCATCTCACATGTGAACGGTTTTAAAACGACCGACATATTTTTAATAAAACTACTGCAATATGTTGACACCAATAAAAGACTAAACTTATCTACAAGCAGTTCATCCTGTCATATAAGTACATGTATTTAGTTCAGGGGTACCCACACTTTTTCGGCTTGCAAGCTACTTTTAAAATGACCAGGTTGAAATGATCTACCTACATTTAAAATGAGATATATATATATAGTAAAAGATGCAAGAGCAAACAGCATAAAGGTTTGGGGTTTCCGGCCCCGTATATTGTAGAATAATCCACAATTCAAAAAACAAAACAGGTCAAAATATAAATACAAAAGATTCATATGCGCGACACCATTCTAGGCGTTGACAGCCATTTTATAAGGGAGGAGCCGGAAGTGGAGGAATGCTGGGAAGGAACCGTTAGGGAGGATGGGACTGATGACGTCAAGAAAGATGGCGGAGGAAGGGCGGAAGTAGCGTACTGCGGGAAAGCTTATGGTGGTGGAGCGTCTTTTTTCCTGGAAGAAAGCAAAGGAGAAAGGTTAGTACCCCGCCACTCCCTGCCGGCGAACGTCTTCCGAAGCATTTTAAGGTCCGTCCGCGGTCTCCTATTCGCGCGTGCGTGACTATATATATATATATATATATAGCATAGTTTTACTGTCAAATAATGCAAAGAGTATGCGACACGTGTTTCGCACTAATTCTGGGCTCATCAGGCGTACACTCACTTTACCCCCACTCGTGGATTGAACCTCGGGTGTCAGCGTCGAAGCCTCTTTACGTTGCGTAACAGCATGTGGTTCCTTTATTTGACAGCATGTAGATCGGGGTAATTACATTCATGGCATTCGTAGTCTGAATCACAATCTGATTCTGTGGGTGGTTACCTACCAGGTAACGCTTGTGGTTGGTCTGCAAGTCAGCAAACATCCGCCACGGTGCCCTCTTCAGTTGCGAGAAACAGATCATAGAATGTTGTGTAGTTTTACAGTCAAATGATGCAAAGAGTACGCGACACATGTTTTGCCCTAATTCTGGGCTCATCAGGTGTACACTCACTGCACCCAACCTCGTGGATCAAATCTCGGACGTCAGCATCAGAGGCGAAGCCATGGTGTGTGGTTTGTTTATTTGACAGCATGTAGATCGGGGTAATTACATTAATGGCATTCGTAGTCTGAATCACAATCTGATTGTGTGGGATGACCAGTGTGTTAGAAGAAAAGAGATCTTGCACTACTTTTCCGATCTACTGGTCGATCGCAATCGACGTATTGGGCACCCCTGGTCTAGTTAGTTGTAGTAATAAGAGCGTAGAATATTACATCTTGCCTGAAGAAGGGGCCTGAGTTGCCTCGAAAGCTTGCATATTGTAATCTTTTTAGTTAGCCAATAAAAGGTGTCATTTTGCTTGGCTCTTCTCTGCAAAGATGCTCTGAAACACAGGAGCTCCAAGGAACACAAAAGGCACGGAAAGAGTTGCCTGAAATAGACAATCCAATAGCAGACAAATCCCAATACAAAGTACGACATAATGGTGAAAAACAAAGCAAAAAGGTAAAAATTCTAGAAACATAATCAAAGAACAAAGCAATAATCAAGAAAACTCACCAATGCCAGTGCATACACTGTACTGCAAGTGAATATGTGTTTCCTTTGTCATTATAGGTTTCAGGGCAGTCCCTTGACAGTGATGGACAGATGGCCCAGGCTGTTGGAGAAATCACTCACATAACAGAACAAGCATAAAAACTAAATAAAAACATATAACACCATTAATAAAAATAAACAAAGGACTCAAACATAAAAAGTAATAAAAAAGCCAGCCGAGTACCAGGCAGGGAAGGAACCGCAGCTGAAACAATGATGAGGACAAGAGGACAACATCACTTACAAGCTGCAGTCTTTAGCCACCTAACTGGATACCTTCAAACAAACCGCTGACCCTTGATTTCCTATTTCTAGAAATCATCAACAAGAAATAAAATGTACACCTGGCTAACACTGAAAATGAAAGGTCTCAATTTAATACCAAGTATATAAATACAACTCGATCCATATATACAAGTGTATATTGTTTGCACTGTGTCTGTTTCTGCCCCTTGTTCCCTATGGAATGTATTTCCTTGGTATGGAATATGTTAAGGATATTTTTTTAAGGGGAGAAGGGGGCCAGACCACACCCATGGGTCCTTGCATAAACACGCTGGTGTGTGTTGTAAGAGGACAGACGGGCTTCAAAAAGGAAAAAAAGAGGCTAGCATTTGAAAAAAAGGAGAGGAGAAGGAGCTGGGAGAGTGGATTAAAAAGAGAGAGATCTGAAAGGCACGAAAACTCCATGTGTAGATTGGTTTGGGCGCACACGCGAAAACAAGTGCTGGCTTACCAGTGGAGGACATCTGTGTGCATGGCGCTGCCTGTTAGTTGTGATGCTTGCATCTTCCTCTTGAGGGACTCGTTAAGGCCATTTCACCTGGGTGAGATGAACTTCAGTGTCCAGGAAAAGGCTTATCTCTAAAAGGTGAGAACGTACGATTATATTGTAGAGGGGAATCGTGCAAGTGTGACATTTTTACCAATGTGCTGGATTTAAATACCCCGCCGGGTTGATCCAAAGCCAAAGAGGATGATCAAAAAGGGCCTGGGGAATGTGTATGACTTATACTTTTTTATATATGTATATATACATATGTGCTGTGTAAATCCATGTGCTGTCTGTAAGTAGTCAAATTTCTTTGATCTCTTACTTTTTCTACTTGAATGTTTTTCTGCACAGTTCATTATAAAGTGGTAATTCATAGATAAGGTCATCCATCCATCCCGCTATATCCTAACTACAGAGTCACAGGGGTTTGTTGGAGCCAATCCCAGCCAACAAAGGGCACAAGGCAGGAAACAAACCTTGCATGTCTTTGGGCAGTGGGAGGAAACTGGAGCACCTGAAGGAAACCTACGCAGACGCGGAGAGAATATGCAAACTCTACGCAGGGAGGACCAAAGAAGTGAACCCAGGTCTCCTTACTGCGAGACAGCAGCGCTACCACTGCACCACCGTACTGACCCGGGTAAGGTCATATACATCAGTATTTGTTCATTTGAATTTCATGGATGATTTGCTAATGGGGAGTTTGGGGTTTTACATAATATATATGCTTTTCCTCAATCTGATGTTTAGCTATTGGATGGCTTCTTTGTTTCAGTACCCCAAAATAGAAGCTTCCCTAATTGTACTGTGGAGTGTGACTCTTTCGTAATTGTAATTCCTCCCATTGTCCATCTTTTTTTAAAAATTAGTGTTGATACCTCTTTTCAGGATCTCTGTTTGCTAGGTGTGCACTTTCTGTGGATTGTTTATTAACTCCTCAATACATTTTATAGTTATGATGACAATGTCATGACAGTACCATTTTGTTTGGTTTTATTCTGGGCACAACTATCCTGTGCTTGTTTTGCATGGCTAGAACTAGGTTTTTTATCCAGACAACATGTTTTGTTATTATTTCTGAATCAATCTCTTCCACCCCTATAACAATGCTGCGATTTGCTCATTGTAATGACATCATTAGTGGAGACAAACCCAACCCCTGCCAATTATTCTGTCACCGCCTTCTCTGAGTAGGGCATATACACTGGTTTTATAACTTCCTAAAAGTGTACCTTTTACCTCTTCACATTATCACCAGCTGACGCTTCCCTTCCCTTACCAAGAACAGTCCTGCCAACCCTCTCTGAATTGATGAATGGAAAGACACAGACATTCTTTAATACAATGTGAAGAAATCACGAATATCCACCCCGTATACTTGAAAAAGTTTTGAAAAAAAATGAAGTAAATCAGTGGTTCTCAATCTGTGGGGTGGGCCCCCCTAGGAGGGCGCGAAGATGTGAAAAAAAGAAAACAAGAATCAAAAATATGAAAAATACATCTATTGAAACCAAAACAAATTAACTTAAACTACATTCTGATACTAGAAAAATAAATATAAAGTTAGATAAATGTCGATAAAAGTTAAGTAGGTCTAATAAAATATGCATCTATGATATATCATTAGGGTGGCGCAGTGGTATCGCTGCTGCCTTGCAGTTAGGAGACCTGGGTTCGCTTCCCGGGTCCTCCCTGCGTGGAGTTTGCATGTTCTCCCCGTGTTTGCGTGGGTTTCCTCCCACCCTCCAAAGACATGCAGGTTAGGTGGATTGGTAAATTGTCCCTAATGTGTGCTTGGCATGTGGATTTGTGTGCCCTGCCCGGGACTGGTTCCTGCCTTGTGCTGGGATTGGCTCCAGCAGACCCCTGTGATCCTGTGTTTGGATTCAATGGGTTGGAAATAGATGGATGGATATATCTTTAATTAAAAAAGAACAAATTGGTATATTGGTATACTAGGCTCCTTTCAAAAAAACGTTAGGGGAGCACGATTAAAACTGTTATGAAACCTCAGGTATCAAATAATTAAATGTTGAGAAATGCTGAAGTAAATAATGTCTTTTCCTGCATTTTCAGATATCTGCAAAGGAGGAAAGAGAGAAAGTGTTCTCTGACAGCACCAACTACTGGTATGGCGGATAATCACACTTATTCGGTCCAGTAAACTGTCTCCTAATCACAAGTGTGTGAAAGCTATTAAAAAGACATTGCCCATGGTCTAACACATCTCTGTCTACAAATCAGTCTTCACTTAGTTCACAACTACAACCTGCCACCCTTTGGAGTTGCCTGTACCACTCTGTAAAATCTTGAGATCTTTCAAGTAACTTTGCAGGGAAAGCCTGTGCCTTAAACATGACAAGTTTCCCTACTATAGGCATCTAACTACAGTTCCCCAGGTTGCCAACATGACAGGCACCAACAACCTTTTGGTCACTGCTGCTTGAAGATCCCTCCAGTGCTAAGGTCTTAAACAACAGTTGTCTCTGAGCACACCCTCTCTACCCTTAATGGTCTTTTGGGACTGTCCAGTTCTTCAAGGTCTGGGTGATTAGTTGACACCTCAGAAGCTGTCTTTACCAGAGTGTCCATAACATACAGACTTCCATCCATCCATCCATCCATTATCCTACCCGCTATATCTATAACTACAGGATCACGGAGGTCTGCTGGAGCCAATCCCAGCCAACACAGGGTGCAAGGTAGGAAACAAACCCCGGGCAGGGCGCCAGCCCACCACAACATACAGACTTACATCAGAGAACAAATTCAACTACCGGGTCAATCATTGACCTTTGTCCCAGGGTTCTGTGGTAAGTTCACTTCACATAAATCTATATTTTGAACAGTGTCTTTGTTATGGGCAGTCCATAGCTATCACAGAAAACCAATAATGATATAGGCAAAGCCTGCTGGTCCTCCCAATCACATGATTGCAGGAATTTCCATCATTTCACACAACCGGGCCACCATGTTTACTGTCATAAGTACAACACAATGAACATAAATGAGCAGGAACAAAGCATAACAGATGCCTTCCTAGCCTCTGCAGCTTCTCACAACATTTGGTTCTCTTCAGCCTAGGTTGGGGAGCTCTGTCATGTGGGACTGCATTCCTCAAAGTGGGATGCCATCTTCACGCACTCATGAATTTATGTCATCCTGGTTGGAAGAGATGTGGTTTAGGTAAATGGGGCAATGGCTTAGATGCCCTCATTGGGTGGATTCTTGGAGCTACATAGGAAAAAAGCAATGTCATTGTTAGTGTTGGCACGCAGGGTATTAAATACCTTGTCTGAGCCTGAAAGGTGATCCTCGGGCACCCATGCATGACATCTGGAAAACATGAATGACAAGGAAACATAAAGTGTATGATATTTTTACTTGAGCATGTTCAAAATTTTACATTTTAAACAGTTTAAAACCTGTTACTAATAACTCCCATTGCAAAAGTTGTAATGATCCTTAGAACAGAGTTTTTCACAAAGAAAAGAGGCATGCGCTCTGGATGTTCATCAGTAAATATGCTTAAGTCACTTTCACTCTCACTATCCCTTTCTCTTTGTCTCTCTTAATCCTTCTTAAAGCAGGAGATACCATTTATTTACGCATAAGACAAGTCAAAGTCTCAATATTTCCAGTCCACCTATGTAGAGTAAGATGAATATTTGAAAGACTGGCAGAGTATTTTACATACTGAATATGTATAAACTGCAGGATGTGTCCGAAAAAAGGTGTGCAATTTTAAAAAGCTGGCTGAATTATTCGCATTTAAAATATTTAAAAACACAAAATAATTTTACAAAAAAAGAAAAAAAAAAAACTGTATTTTTTATTGAAATAGTAGAAAAACAAATCTTGTTCATAAATAAATATGATGAGTTGCAGCAAGAATGCAGCATCACCACTTCAAAACAAGTGGAATTGTAATTCCAAATCAGAATAAATTCCCTTAGAATGAATTGTAGGTAAACATAAACTTGTCAAACCTTCCTAATTCAGCTTAAGATTGCAGGAGGTTAGCACTGAGTGCAAGGCAGTAACAGCCCTGGACAGACCACCAGTCTATCACAGTATCCACTCATGCACACATCTACACTCGTGCTCGCTTGGAACTCATTCAGCCTATCTTTGAAGATATGAGTGGAACACTGGAGCGCCCACAGGAAAATCTGCAAAGACACAACAGAACTTACAGACTCCCATGATCCACGACCAGGCATGGGGCATGAACCCCAGATCTTGGATCTTTGACACAGCACCACTAACCTCTGCTCTATCTTACTTACAGTACTGAGTTGTCTGGTTTCAAGAGAAATGTTCAGCTTAAAAGCTAAAAAAGCACATCTTCTTACACTGCCATATGTCAGCCTGCTTAAACTTTAACATCCCCTAAACACACAGGCAGCTTGTTGACCAGCATAACCAGTCGTTTTACCTTTGTTAGGTTTTTTTTTTTCAGCTTGTCACGACTCTCATCATCTTTGTAGACTTCATTATGAAAGCATTTTAAGAGTGTTTTTAAATTCATTGGGTTATTTCACTTAATTTGTCCACCACAAACCAGACTGCCACATTATTGACTATGCACTTCGCTCTTTTCACTGTCAGTGTCATGTTTGAAGCACTAACAGAAAGCACCTTTATATTTACCACCAATTATTTCATGTGTCAATGTTCAAAAACATGTTCTTTCTAGGTAGCTGACATCTGTGATGGTGATTAGTCTGCCTAGCCATATAGATCATAACCATTTTCTGAAAAAAAGAGAGATAGTCAATGGCAGTGCTCACTCTAAGGGCTGGCTGATAAGAGCAAAAATGTTTTCCTTAGGAGCAAATATTTTCATTTACATTGTAAGGGCTATTTACTATTATTCTGTATAATTCATGTGTAATAACATGCTTGACAGATGACCCCTGAAAATGTATTTATTAAAGCAGCATGTTCAGTATGTTTCAACTATTCAATCACAAAAACATTATTCTTTCATCAAGATAAACAAATATACTGAGTGGAACTTAAAAAAATGTGCAGACAATGTAACTATGTCATTTTTAATAACACGTTACAAACAACAAGAAAACAAAAAACATTGAAACTTTATAAAATTATTTGTAAAAATCACAACTCAGATTCCAGACTTAAAAAAAAAAGATTGCATTCCAGAAACATATTTATTTTTTAAACAAATGATTCTGCATTAAAATACCGCTGCAAATGTACTGTATAGATACAGGTGTGTTGAATAAGTTTATGAAACTGTAATTTCTCTATCACAAGCTGCTTTAACAAGATATTGAATTTAGTAAAAAAAAAACACCATTTTGATGTTATGTACTATTTGAAATTGGAAAAAATCTAATTCTCACTTAGACGATCTGTTTAAAATTTTTTAAAATCCTGGCAGGACCTAATCAATAACATGATAGAATAAATATTTATATTGTGGGGAAAAGACTTTCTCACTTTACTACTCTCAATAGTTTTACTCTGTCTGTTGGCCTTCCTTTCTTTTTCATGGGTGGGGTTTGATTTGAATTTAGTTTTGTTAAGTTTAATTTGATTGTATGGAATCCTTTTAATAAATTAAATAAAGATAAAAAAGCACCATTTTGGAAAATAATTTTGTAATTTTTTAACAAGTTACATTTGTTTGATGGCATACATATTTTTTGTGCTCAGATAACAAGTGCTGATTAAAGAGGAAGACGCAAACATCACGATTAACAGGGAGCGCCATGCTCTCAGATGTCCTTCACTGGTAAGCCACCACTTGTTTTTGCTGATAATATTTGTATATTTTGAGATGAAAATGACAGTTGTCCTCCTACTTAATGTTAGTGAAGGTGGAAATGGCCCAAAATCAAGTATTAACTACAGATTTTTTACTCTCAATTATTTTTTTTTTATCTCTTGTTATTACTTTAAAATAGCTAGGAATTTATTTTTGAAAGGTTAAAAAGATGCCCTGTTATTGCCCAGAATAAAGAAAGTTGTTGGTTAAATAGATTTTAAAGAAATATGAATGGTCGGGTAGATTTATTCATTGTCCTGATCAAGTGTCTGATAAGCAAAAGGTAAGTAACTACACAGCTTTCCTTTACTAAAAGAAAATAAATAGATAACTGCCTTCCTGGCAGTTGGGTGTAACATGTGTTTAAAAATCCATTTCCTACACACTTTTTTTGGATTTTTTTCCCCCTGAGAACAATGGAGCACTCCCTGATGAACTTGGTGAGAGGTTCCACAGAAGATCACTCAAATGGAGAGATGTTATAGTGGAAAATGAAGTGAGTCAAAGTTAGCAGACATCTGTTGATCATTCCACCATTAAACACCTTTAGAGGATTATAAGAGGAAAAAAAAACTACAAAGTGACTACATATTATAAGTAATAAGTAGATTCAAAACAATTATATGTGTAATTTATTATTTTTGAATTCTAAATGATTAATTATTAATTTTAAACCTTTATTTCTTTAAAACTGGATATCTCAGATTTGGATGCACCATCCTCAAATTTATAAAGAAGACCTAAAATCTTGACAGGAGTGTTTTTTTTTTTTTGCAGACCACTGCAATGTTTTCCATCCAACCATTCATGATCCAATCTGCCAAATCCACCACAGCCTAAGCCAACAAAGTTAGTTAAATAAAAAAGGCAAACAATGATACAAGAAATTGGCACAAACATTGAAAAAGCATTTCACCACTTTTAAAAGTTCTAACAACAGAGAGCAAAGGTAAGAAAATGATTTGGATTATTACAGAGTCTGATGAGGGGTTGACGACCGAATTCATCTCTATGTCATAATCCCAACAGTTCCCAAGCTTTTGCACACCAGTCTGAACTTTTTGTTTGCTTATTTTACAGAAGGCAGCTTTCTCTGCTATGCTCTCTTCAAAACTGTTACACTTCTTTTATCATTGCAAATTAAATTAGCATGACTTTTCAAAGTATTACAACTTGAAAAGTTACTTTTTGCTTCTTCGTGACTCAGAAACCTCAAAGTGAATAACTGCCAAAATGTACATACAGTAAATACTATTTGCTTTGGGTTTCCATACATCAAACTCATTAGGTCACTTTAATGTCATCTTTCAAAGTGGTTCCCTATGGAATTTCTGTGACAAGTTTTCAGAATTTGTTACTGAACGGAGGGCTTTTCTGTCTCATTTGTAGACATTCAATCAGGGAATTACTTTACTTACTTTTTTTGTGCATTATTGGAAAATGTTTTGTGATGGCTACATCCACACTACTAAATTTCCATTTGTAAGTAGCAGATAATAGTCTCTGTTTTCACCTGCCATTCACATTACCCCAGCAGTTCTAACCTTGAAAATGGAGACTTTTGTAAATGTAATGTTCTCCTGAGCCATGTATGTCTGAAGATCTTGAATCTTTTTATCACATCTTAAAGACCTATATAATGTACCCTTTTCCCTTAACTACAAATTAGAATTGTGAATATATTTCCTCCATATCTTGATTACTTTGCAAAACATATATGATTTCAAAAAGTATGTGTAGTATGTATAAACTGCTCCCTTAGCACTAATATGCTGTAATAAAAAGGCAGTAATTTGCACAAACGTTACATTTTCTTAGAAATCAAAAGTAAAATGTACAAATATGTGTAACAGAACAAACTGCATATATCGCAACTGTATGAAAATACAAGGTTTTCATACCATAGTGGAGTTAGTTTGACATTTAACATTCGGAATATTAGGCTTCATATCTCCAAAATGAAAAGAGCAATAGCATTAAAACCAACTATGGAAATCTGTTTACAAGAATTCCTTTTTTTACAGAAATGTCCCTGTTTTTGTAAAAATCAAAAATAGTTCTTAAAACGCAGTAAACGGTCCGAAATGGGTGCAATACCACAGAAATTTGGCACCAATATATAGAATAGCACTTGTGAATTTTCTGACAGCCTTTACATTTCTTGTGACCATCACTGCTTTCTTAAATAAATTTTAAAATAATGCATAACTTATACCAATGCAAAGTCAACTGTGTTAAAGATAAAACAGACACAAATCAATTTTTTTTTTTGAAGTTCAGTTCCTAAAGTACATTTCACAACTCATATTTTGCCTTTTTATTCAAACAACAACCTTTAAAATGATATGCAATACTGACATGTTATATTTGGGATCTTTTAATTTTGAAATGTATACCTACCATTTGAGAACCTGTAGCACCAGGCTACAGAAATCAGGGGTCTTTTTATATGTCTTTCGAAGGGTCTTTGATTGAACAAAAAGGCAAATATAACACATAAAATGCACATTAGGCATTAACCTTAAAAGAAATCAATGTTGGGTTGCTGTCTGTCTCAGCTTTTATGCAGTTGACTTTACACTGGTGTAAGTTATGCGTTATTTTAAAAATGAAAAAGTAAAAGTAAAAATTTATTTATAAGGTGCCTCATATAAGGTGCCTCACAGACAAAAGTCACAAAGCGCTGTAAAATATGGAATAAAATGACAGTTGACAGCACTACCCAAAAGTCAGTCCGGAACAGATGCGTCCCACTTTGACACCCGAAGATTCTGCCAATCTTAACGACAGTGGAAAACTGTTCCATAAGCTTAGAATATGCTAACCCTGAGACCGTCAGGAAACCACAAAGTGACGATCCGATCCAAATTTGGCCAAAATGCTGTTGGGATTCATCCCAGAAAATAAAGCCAGATGAAATCTATTTTACCAACAAAACCACTGCACTTTCCCCACATCCAGTACCTTTTTCGCCTTCTCCGAGATGTACTGTACAAACTGGAGCGCCCCAGGGTGAGCATGCATTTCCGACAGAAACGGAGACGTTTTCTCTTCACCCAGGTCACATTTCATCATTCTTTTGTCATCAAGTCGAATCTTAAAGAGTGCTAGGCGATTTAAAAATAACCAGTAACGTTCACAAAAAATGTAAATGCTGTCACAAAATTCACAACTTGTATTCTATACATTAGTGCAGATTTTATGTCTATCTTGCACAATTTTCATACTTTTATTGCATTTTGAGAACTATTGTTGATTTTTTTTATAAAATAGGGACATTTCTGGAAAAAGTAACGCTTGTAAACAAGTTTTGGAAAAATGTCAATTTTTCCACAGTTGTTTTTAATAACACTATTCTTTTCGTTTCAGAGATATGAAGCTTCAAAGTCTGAATTTCAAAATGTCTAGACCACAAGTTCTCTGGAGCCCAGGTTTTCTGCAAGAGAACTTTACATCTTTCAAGAGTGCTCACACTCGAACACCCTTAAAAGTGATAAATAACACTGTACTAAACAGGAGAAATTCAACATTTGTAAAACAAACTGGAATTAAATCTTCATACACGGGGAAAACCACATTTAACAGACCGAACCCTTGACATGTACAATACTTTTACTTTAGTCTTGATTAAATCCTAAATATATATACATCAAAATTGTTTATATAATGCGTGACTTAAGCAGATTAATGTAACCTTATCTTATTAAGCCTAAAGATATTCGCCTTCTCGTTTCAATCTGATAAAGAAGTTGTGGTGCGCTTTTCTCTCTGAGAAACTGAAGAAAACGGCGATGGAGAAAGTAACGATGCTTACTTTAGTTGGAAATTACCTTAACCCAAAATGGCTCCTAACATGAGAGCATGAAAGAATGCAATGAGCATGTGTAGTAATATCACGGAGTATCAAAACCTGTTATAAATATTCCCCAATAAGTTCCCCAAACTTTCTTTCTCACATTCCCATAACACAAAGCTAAAATCACTGAATTTAATTATTTTTGAAGGTGATTCAACATTTTAATGAACTGCTACTTCATTTAACTTTTAAAGTCGAGCTCATTTTTAAAGTTGTTTTGTTTACAGTGATAGTGTACATGGTTGAAAATTGAGAAAATTGAGAGTTTTGAAAGCACAGCCTTTAAACTGATTGGTTTGTGCTTATTATGTGGCCCTTCTCTGATTGGATACTGCTCATTACAAAGCCTCATTCCCTCATTAGTCTCACTTCCTCCACCTTTTTTGCTGATACACACAGGCCCAGTGTAGGCGATCAGATGTGTCACAGGCATTTTTGGTCGTTTTAGTGTCGGTGGAGATATTGTCGTAATTGATTATGTGGACCATAAAAACTCATATTAGTGTTTGCCTAAGTAGAATAGAATATAATTTTCTTTCATAGCTGTAGAATATGGTGTACATATGTAGTCTTTACCCCCTATAAGAACTTTCTTAGTTACATCTGTAATGTAGTGTGTTAATTCAGTCAGTGTGTTTTGGAATAGACTCATTGCCAGCATGGACTGAATGACCCATTTGCAGTTTGTAAGTGGGATAGACTTACAGTTTTCTGATCATTTAGAAATGGTTCAACTGTATGAGCAAACTTAAAGAACGAAACAAGATATATAAACTTATATGTACCCTTACAGGCATGTGCATCCACACACACGCACACCTCAGAGGGAACTTTGGTAAACAATAAGCTTCCAGCAAGTGCTCTCAAAAACAGAAAAAAACTATTTTTGTTTTCACCAATTTATTTCTGCAGGAATTTTAGTATGTGCCTTTAATTTCAGTTTATTTTTTATTTTGAACTTAGTTTTTACTTTTGTTTTTACTTTGTTCAATAAAAAGCATTTTCAGATGTTTTCTTAACCGTTTTCATTAGTGATAATACATTTGTGCCTAAATACTAAGGACAGCACAAGTTTTCTTCTCTGCAAAACATCCTCTCATTCATTATGACAAAGTCCACCTGTATGGCACAGAGCTTGGTACTCACTCGTGGGGTATCTCTAGAGCAACAGTGAGGAACCTTCCTTCCTCAAGAGGTTTGGTTCCAGAGCCACTGCTGTGCATAGACGTGAGTCTTCTGTACATGAGTTTCAGCTCCTTCCCCACTGGAGACAAAATGTCTCAGGGGCTTACATCAGGCTAACTGTTGTCATGCGTCTTGTTCGGGATGAACTTGGCCATACTATGTGGGTCACCAAGATGGCAGGTGCCCACCTGGTGACACTATTTGCAGGCATGACTTCAGAAATCGTTCAGAACGACATTCTCTCAGACGTACTTAGAATTTTCATGTTGGTTAAATTATAGATTGTTCTTTGCCTGGGACCTCCTCTTAGAAGAAATTGCACTGGTTGATCTTATTAGAAACGCAGATAACACAGCTCTGAGCATCTTTTAAGCACACAAGGACAAAGTCCTAGGAGGAAATATACCCAAAGAGAAAATCTATAATTATAATGCAGAAATATCACTGCCAGTCTAGAACGTGGCTGTATGTTTTAGAACAGTGAGTTAGTGAACTTCTTTTCCAATAATGAACACTGTATTTTTTCTAAAAAAGAAATTGTTAAATATTCACTTATAAAGTAACTGTTAAGTTTGGTAATCGAAAAAAATCTGTGATTCCTCGCACAGAAAGGTCTAGTTTGCAGATTTGCTGGAAAACTGAACACATTTCTTTTCTAATGAGGCAGAGAGCTATGGTGATAAGAGAAGTGCTAGGGGTGTCATAATCCCATACTGTAATCATACCAGGGATGACTTGCTGTTAGGGTTGCTAACCCTATAATTAGTCATTCATACTTTAAATTATACCATACTTTTCATCAGATACAGTAAATCATAAAAGGGTCTTTAAAGCAACAAGATAAGCAATAGGAGATAAATCAGATACAAGATACATGGAATTGGATAAGCTTACAAAAAATAAAACTGTTTGGAATATCTTTAAATTTGAATTGATCCTTAACAGTGCACAAATTAGACTACATAGCATTAAAACAAAGAGTATTATATTTTAATAATCTCATTTACCAGATATATTAATGCCCAATTAGACTAAATAAACCACCTTAACTTAATTAGATCTAAAAGCTTCTTTTCTGCCTTTTTGTTCTGCTATAGCATCCATTATCCAACAATACATCCCATTCTGTGATCCAGCAAGAATCCAGATGCAATCCCAGGAGTGCAAAGCAGAGACCTGCATATGCCAGCTCATTGCAGGGCACACTATGGCAAAGCTGGAATTATCAAGTGGCCCACATCTTTTGGAAGAGAGTGAAGTTCTCAGCTGAATTTTCCAGCATGGGCAGAGCATCAGAGCACCTTGCACTAACTGGCCTGGGAACTAAAATCAGGTCCCTGGAGTTTTGGCCAACCATATCACCTGAGTGCCATTCAACTATTACAGATACTTAATGAAAAAGAAAATACACCTAGTCCGCACCTGCATTTACCATAATGGTTATGAATCACATTTTATGTAGCAGCATTTGCAACATGCTATTATGTAGAATTAAAATAACGGGTTCCATATGCATGTTTATGTGAAGAATGTGTTAAGATAAAGATCATCTTTCAATAAGGATTTAAGCATTAACTATAATAAAAAAGAAGGCCCCTATAACATTACTTGCCATTAACAATGTGATTAATGTCAAATTTGTAAAGAAAGTTGCAGGTGAACCCTCAAAATATGAAAAACATTATATATATTCAAGTTTATGTATAGAAGGTAAAATAAAAAGGATATCTGTGTTCAGTACAGAGTAACTAGATACAGTATGTTGGAGCATATTTTAAAAAGATAAAGAGGTCAAGAGGTATAAATTGTTTTCTTATTTATACTAACAAAAATATTGAGATGATTATATCTCATTTTAAAGGTCAAAGAGATACAAGTTGTCCTATAGTTCATACTAAAGAGACTAAAGGACCAGTATAGCATGAGATTGGATATGTTTCTATCTCAAAGGACTGTCTAAGAAGTAAAGATATACAGTAGATTGAGAAAGAATTCAGGCCCCTTCACTTTTCTCACATTTTACTAAATTGCAGCCTTGAGCTAAAATCATTCAGATACTCCACTCTAATATCAAGTAAAACTCAAGACTTCTGAACAACAAAACAAAAACAAGATTTTAGAATTTTTTGTAGATTTACTGAAAGTAAAAACCTGAAATATCCCATTGACACAAGTACTCACGTCCTTAATGCTGCACTTAGCTGAAGCAGTGATTAAGGGATGGAGACTTTTTATGACATGACAAGCTGTACAGTGTATATGCCTAGATTTGGGAATCATCTGCCAATCTTCCCTGCAGATCTTCTCAAGCTCAGTCAATTTATATACAGAGGGTTGTTGGACATCTTTTTACAGGTCTCTCCAGAGATGTTCAATTTGGTTCAAGTCCAGGATCTGGCTGGGCACCTCAAGGACAATCCCGTAGTTGTTCTTAAGCTGCTCCTTTGTTGTTTTTACTTTGTGCTTGGTCTCACTGTCTTGTGGAAAGCTGAACCTTCTGAGGACCACAGCACCCAGAAGCAGGTCTTCATTAAGAATACCTCTGTACATTGCACTGTTCAGCTGTTCCTCAAACCTGACTAGTCTTCCAGTTCCTGCCACTAAAAAACAACACCCCAGCATGATGCTGCCACCACCATACTTCACTAGTGGAATAGTATTGCACAGGTGAGGAGGGGAGCCTGGTTTCCTCCAGATATGACACTTACAATTAAGGCCAAACAGTTCAATCTTAGAACTTTTGTTTATCACAGTTTTAGAGTTTTTTGTGTGCCTTCTTGCAAACACCAAAGTGTCATTTACTGAGCACAGACATCTGTCTGGCCACTCTGTCATAAAGCCCAGATCGGTGTAGTGTTGCAGTGATGGTTGTCTTTCTGGAGGTTCTTCTCAAGTCCACATTGGTTCTTTGTAGCTCAGCCAAAGTGATTATCGAGTTCTTGGTAACCTCTTTTACCATGGTTCTTGTCCCCAAATTGCTCAGTTTGGCCACTTGCCCTGCTCCAGGTAGAGTTGTGGGTATTCCAAACTTTTTCCCTTTAACAATTATGTACGCAACTGGGGACATCCATGCTGCAGGAATTTTTGTAAGACAATTGAGAAAATGTCTGAAATAGCATAAGCCACCCTAATTTGGGGTGTTCATTAGAAGTGTAATAATTTACTTCATGAGGTAGATGTACATATTAAACAAGAATAATTACGTTGATATTTGAAATATTAAAATGTGTGCTTTAATGTTTAAAGTCTAAATAGAAATTTGTCATTTTTCACCTTCTGATAGAGGACCATAGAGGGGTTGATCCCTAGTAAAGAATTAAATCATACTAGCCAACCCGAGGCGTACCATACGCCGCATAATCAGGCCGTTTTTTTAATGATTTTTAAGCACAGGCAGAAAATTAACATTTGAAAAATCAGTAATGTAATAAATCAGCAAGAAAAGCAACATTGTAACAATGCACGGAACGAACTAACACACAATCGTCCGTGACTGAAAACTGCCGGACTGCCATCTCTCATGTGCCCACCTCCAACTCGTCACTTGAGTCGTTGTCGTCTTTGCACAGTCCAGATGCACCTGTGACTCACGTAGACTTTCCGTGTTCCTGCAGGAGCATCTAAGAAGACGCATGTTTGTCGCGGATGCAAATTGCTGTATGTAGCATGTAAAACAGTTTGCTATGGTGCACGCGGTCATGCGTTGTAACCGAAAACTTAGTTTTTAATGACTGCTTACACCATTGTGTTTTAACCTCAGTTGTAAAGGATTGTTTTAAGGATCCCATGGGATACCCCTCGCAAACCGTTTTACACGCTGCATATGGTGATTCACCTCCGGCGTGACTTATTCCTGCGTGCGCCAATGGTGTCTTACTTGTCGGCGGCTTAGTGAATCCATGCCCCTTCCAGCATGCTTTCCATGGGTGTCTTGCCAGGTGTCTTACTTGTCGGTGGCTTAATGAATCCACGCCCCTTCTGGCATGCTTTCCATGGGTGTCTTGCCAGGTGTCTTACTTGTCGGTGGCTTAGTGAATCCACGCCCCTTCTGGCATGCTTTACATGGGTGTTTTGCCTTAGTGAATTATATATATACTGTAGATTCATAATTCCTGACCTTATGAAAATAGTCTAAAACAATACCCTGCATGTTTATCTTTAAGTTTCTGGGAGTGGCTGTTAGAGGGCTAGAACCTCTGGTAAAGAACTGAATATCAAAAATATTATCATATCATCAACCACAAAATGGTGACGAGGTCTTGTGAAACTAGAATATAAACATTTGTTAAATTGTGTTTTATATATCAAGAACACAAAATAGTTAGTCTTTCATAGTATTGTCAAAAGGTAGTTTCCCCAGTGTAATTTTGTGCATTGTTGAATATTTTTCCTAGTAAATATTATAAGACTAGCATTTAAAAGCAAATGTTACATAGAAAAGACCCTAGGGGAACACAGAGCACAGAAAGTTTGATGTTTATTTACTTAAGTTATGCAATGCCTTATACAGAAGATAACCTGGAGATTTCTTGCCTAGCTTCACTAATCTTCCATTATTCTAAAACTGCCCACATTCACTGCAATGAGAAGAATATCTGATCTAAGAGCCACATCTTTTAAGCTAATATTAATAGTAAATTTACCTAGTTTTGCTTAATTTGAACAGAATGTAGCTTTCACATAGATATTGACAGACTCTGTTTACTCCCCTGTCAGTTAACAAATTAATGGAATGTTCATAATGCTCTGCCTGACCATATGAACACATGTATGTATGTCAAATGTAGGTCCTAGTGTATGTGAAAAGAGAAACAAACTTTAAGAAATGTAACCTAGATAGTTACACATTTAGAGGAACATTATAGACAAGAACTTCTTTCTTTTATTTGTATTATCAGCTTTCTTGTTTATTTTGTGTGTGAATTGTTTGCTTTAAAATTCATTAAAACCTTTAAAAAGAAGACACACTGACGGTGGAGTTTTTTTTTTTTTTTTGCATGATAAGTCATACTAACTGGTAAAATACTTTTCTGATAGCTGTATTTTTAACTATGTTGAACTATTTGGAAACACTCAACAAACGTAGCAACAATCTGAAGTGTTAATTAATGTCAAAGTCTGCACCACTAGATGATTTTAGGCAACATTTGGAAAGGAACACCTCTATATATAGGCACCTGACCTGACACAGAGACACGTGTAAAATCAACAAATTGATTTTATTTTTTCTTCAGCTGGAGAGCACGTCTTCCCCGTGTCCCCAGCAACAACACAGTCCCAAGTGCACAAATAAAACACCAACACAAAACAAAGCACACTCTTCTTCTTCCTCCACTCCTCCCAGGTAACTTCATCCTCCTCCTCCCGACTCTGACTCCTGAGTAGTGGCCACTGGCTTCTTTTATCAGGCACCCGGAAGTGCTTGATTGGCGACACCTGGTTGCACTTCCGGGTGTGGCGAAACAACTGCCCAGCAGGGCACCGTACCCCCTGGCAGCGCCTGTGGAACCCAACAGGGCTGCACCAAACTCCAACCCCCATGAAGCCCTGTGGGAGTCTGAGGCACCGCTGCAACCCAGGGAAGCTGCCATCTAGCATCCAGGGGGAGGTATTGGATCTCCCATCCTTGCTGCTCCGGAACATATGTTGCAGGGGTGTCCCGGCTGCCTGCCACATCATTTACAACAATTCCTAAGCATTTTGTTGCAGTATTCAAATGGGATTACATGTGGGGCATCTCTGCATTAAGAGAAAGTAAAGCACCAATTGAAATGAGCTAAATTAGGAATAAAAACATTGAATAAGTGGGCTAGTGAGACTATGGAAAAACTGCAAGATTACCTCGACTTAATTGTCTTATTCAGAGAGGCCTGTGTTTGATTAGATGAGTATACATATTCTTTTATATCTTACGTATAGAGCTAAGGAGTTACAAACAGATAAAGGAGAAACTTTGAAAGGTATAGATAAGGCAGTTTACAAAGAAACTAAATATCATCTAGGCAAGACAGTTAAGAATATCAGTAGCAGATGTAAGGTCAAGCTGGAACAGAATTTCCCCACCATTGATTACTCCTGTGTAAGAAATTCTTTACAAATGATTACTAGTTACAAACACAAGTCCACCCTGACACAGACTAATCTCTCTCTCTCTCTACCTGACTGACTGAACAGATTCTAATGCATGTTTAAGATGGAGCTCTCAGCACACTGAACCATCTGACTTATCTCACTTGCAGTCAAATTTTTCTACTCCTCCACATCTCTGAGCAGTAACTCTGTTTGCTCCTGATCCAGATATAATTTCTTAATTCACACAATGACATTGTGCTTATTAGTTAGAACCTGTGTTTACAGACATTTTCAGTTAGCATTTGGTTCAATACAAAGTCCCAGCCTATGTCATACAATCCACAATTGTCCCTGATCCTAAGAAGCAAAATATTTCCTAACTAAATGATTACAGTCCAGTGGCACTAACACCTCTAATAATAAAGTCTTCTGAATACTTACCTCTTCAGCATCTCAAGTCTGTCGCAGATTCTCTGCTTGACATACAACAGTTTGATTACTGTGCCAAAAGGCCAGTTGAGGGTACAGTAAATATGACTCTCTACTATTCCTTGCAGCATTTAGAAACTCTAGGTACTTAGGCCAGAGATTTTGTTTATGGACTTCAGTTCTGCATTTAACATAATCATATTAGAGCTTCTCCAGGCAAACCTCTCAGTATGAATCTGAACTGCGCCATATGTCTATAAATCTCTGACTTTATAAGGAACAGACAAAATACAATGATGATGGGCAAAAACCAGTCAAGCTCCTTACCTTGTGTACAGGGACCTTCCAGGTTCTTTGTTCTGTTTTTTCTCCTTTTCACTTTCAGTTACCAATCTGTAAAACTGCTGAAGTTTGCTGATGACCACCCTGATTGGCCTGATCACAGACCGTGACAAAATAGGCTACCATATAGAAAGGCAGCAGATCAGCCGTCCAGTTGGTGCATTGTCAACAATCTCAACTTAAATATTCTGAAATCAATGGTTATAAATGATTGACATTGTCCATAGGGTGGAATCATTTAAATTTCTTGGCACAACTATCACTATTAGTCTGAAAAGAGATGATAACATAACTTCTCTGATCAAAAAAAAACTATTGTTTTTCTCCATCAATTTAAAAAATGCAGCTTGTGCCAGTCAGTGCTGATACAGTTTTATAGAGGTGTTGCTGAAAGATTACTCAGTTTCGTTATACGCGTCTGGTATGGCAAAGCATCTGCTCATTCAAAATATTGACTGCAATATATTATTTGAACAACAGAAAGGATTTTAAACCTGAAACATATTTAGGTGTGTACATATCACAGGTCAAGATACATGCTGGAAATATACTCGAAGACTATTTCAGTGTTTTACCAACAAGGAAATGATAACAGTCACTAAAAACAAGAATTACTAGACACAGAAAGAGTTTCCTTCCTACTACATTCACTATGGTAAAAACATTCTGTGATTTCTCAATGTCTTTTTCTGATCAAATTCCTCCAATGTAAACTGTTTATTTATATAAAGACAATGCATTTTAATTTAACTATATTGCTACAATGTAAATAACTAACTCAAACTACTCCATCCATCCATTCATTATCCAACCCGCTATATCCTAACTACAGGGTCACGGGGGTCTGCTGGAGCCAATCCCAGCCAACACAGGGTGCAAGGCAGGAAACAAACCCCGGGCAGGGTACCAGCCCAACTACAGGGCGCGCACTCACACCCACACACCAAGCACACTACAAACTATTCATCATAATCAATTTTTTCCAATTTTACATGATATGTTCAATGAAGTTTCTTATGTAGAAATATTTTTCTTTTGGAGTATGTGAAATTTTCTTTGTGTCTGGTGCCTCTCGCCTGTTTCCAGGTTGCTTGAGAAGTCCCATGCCCTGTTCATTTGTGTACATGTACAGCCTCTACTTTTTAATACTACATTTGGGCTTGAAAGCAACCCATTAGTTTATTTTATTTTATTTATTTATTTATTTTGGGACACAACTTAAAGGATATGTAAACTTGTACATCTATGTATTTTTCTGCAGTTGTCATCATTATTATGAATCAAAGTGGTTGCTTATATACAATATAATTTAGCACTTTGCTTGTTCAACACAAATTCTAGTAGTAGTGTGATGTACTGTGTTAGCCATTATGGATGCAATGAGAAGTCAAGCAAAATTACACCTTTTATTGACTAACTGAACCGATTACAATACAGGTGCCGGTCATAAAATTAGAATATCATCACAAAGTTGATTTATTTCAGTAATTCCATTCAAATAGTGAAACTTTTATACTGTATTAGATTCATTGATTACACACAGACTGATGTTTATTTCTTTTAATTTTGATGATTATAACTGACAACTAATGAAAGTCCCAAATTCAGTATCTCGGAAAATTAGAATATCAATTAAGACCAATGCAAAAAAAGGATTTTTAGAAATGTTGGCCAACTGAAAGGTATGAACATGAAAAGTATGAGCATTTACAGCACTCAATATTTAGTTGGGGCTACTTTGACCTGGATTACTGCAGCAATGCGGCGTGGCATGGAGTCGATCAGTCTGTGGCACTACTCAGGTGTTATGAAAGCCCATGTTGCTCTGATAGTGGCCTTCAGCTCTTCTGAATTGTTGGGTCGGGCGTATTGCATCTTCCTCTTCACAATACCCCATAGATTTTCTATGGGGTTAAGCTCAGGTGAGTTTGCTGGCCAACCAAGAACAGGATACCATTGTCCTTAAATCATGTACTGGTAGTTTTGGCACTTTGTGCAGGTGCCAGGTCCTGTTGGAAAATGAAATCTGCATCTCCATAAAGTTCGTCAGCAGCAGGCTGCGTTGACCTTGGACCTCAGAAAACACAATGGACCAACACCAGCAGATGACATGGCACCCCAAACCATCACTGACTGTGGAAACTTTACCCTGGACCTCGAGCAACGAGGATTCTGTGCCTCTCCTCTCTTCCTCCAGACTCTGGGACCTTGATTTCCAAAGGAAATGCAAAATTTACTTTCATCAGAGAACATAACTTTGGAACACTCAACAGCAGTTTTGTCTTTAGCCCAGGCGAAACACTTCTGACGCTGTCTCTTGTTCAAGAGTGGCTTGACACAAGGAATGCGACAGCTGAAACCCATGTCTTGCATACGTCTGTGCGTGGTGGTTCTTGAAGCACTGACTCCAGCTGCAGTCCACTCTTTGTGAATCTCCCCCACAGTTTTGAAAGGGTTTTGTTTCACAATCCTCTCCAGGGTGCGGTTATCCCTATTGTTTGTACACTTTTTTCTACGACGTCTTGTCCTTCCTTCGCCTCTCTATTAATGTGCTTGGACACAGAGCTCTGTGAACAGCCAGCCTCTTTAGCAATGACCTTTGTGTCTTGCTCACCTTGTGCAAGGTGTCAATGGTCGTCTTTTGGACAACTGCCAAGTCAGCAGTTTTCCCCATGATTGTGTAGCCTACAGAACTAGACTGAGAGACCATTTAAAGGCTTTTGCAGGTGATTTGAGTTAATTAGCTGATTAGAGTGTGGCACCAGGTGTCTTCAATATTGAACCTTTTCACAATATTCTAATTTTCCGAGATACTGAATTTGGGACTTTCATTAGTTGTCAGTTATAATCATCAAAATTAAAAGAAATAAACATTTGAAATACATCAATCTGTGTGTAATCAATGAATCTAATATACAAGTTTCACTTTTTGAATGGAATTACTGAAATAAATCAACTTTGTCATGATATTCTAATTTTATGACCGGCACCTGTATGCAAGCTTTCGAGGCAACTCGAAGCCCCCTTCTTCAGGCAAGTTGTTGTAGTAAAGAAACAGGAGTTCCCTATGTGTTTGTATACACACTAGGAAAGAAAAAAAATCTATAAGTTGGTCATCTTCAATGTTAAAAACTAATAGGCCTCTGCAGTCTAAGATTCAATCAGCAGGAGAGGAGAACAGTGTATAGTTAAGCTCTTTTGATAAGATAACTGACCTCTGACTTAAAAAATGCAAAGAAAATGCAGCTTAAACTCAAATTCCTATTCACAAACTCAGGCCTGGTCTCTCAAGTTCAATTTTGTCTGACTTCACATTATGGCGTCAATCCAAAATGGCAGCGTACACTGCAAACAGTAAGTACAGTTACACTTTATAAGTTTAATTTGCTTCTTAGAAAATTTTACTTTAAATTAATCTATAATACTGAATATTGAGAAGATAAACATTAATATTAATCTTAATCTTAATGATCGTAGTTGAGGAACTCCAAGCACTTGATGAACAGATTCAGAAACTCCTGTCCCGACGGAAAAACCTGAGAAATCTGAAGGCCCGGCTGTTGGATAAACCGTCCTTGCCATCTGGAACCGGCGAAACATCAACCCCGCGTTGTGCCGACCTCACCCAGCGTCTCGTAGGAGCGGCGCGCTGCTGACCTCGGTGGATTTCAGCTATGCAGGCGGGGGTTCAAGGCCAGAGCACCTCCATCGGGACAGGCGAGCATTTTATCTCAGAACCGGTTTGACCCTCTCCGCGTCCCCATTTCGCCTTCAGCACCTGGTGATGTATTAGTGGTAGGTGATTCTATCGTTAGAAACCTTAATGTCGCATGCCCTAATGCAAAATCGTTTGTTTCTTGTTTTCCCGGTGCTCGTGTCCGAGATGTAATGAAACGTGGCCAGCAGTCTACGAGAAACACAAGGAGAGGGCAGTTGGATCAATCATCTTGCATGCCGGCGTAAACGATATAAGGCACCGACAATCAGAAATCCTGAAGGCTGACTTCGCAGCTTTGATTAAAGACACGAAGGAGAGGACCCCATCGGCAAAGATCTTCGTTTCGGGTCCACTACCTCTCGTCAGACGATCCAACGAGTACTACAGTCGTCTGCTAGGGTTGAACAACTGGCTACAGGGTTTCTGCAAGAAGAAGGATGTCGGTTTCATCAACAATTGGAATCTCTTTTTGGAAAGGCCGTCTCTTCAAGCGTGATGGCCTGCATCCGAACAGTTTCGCGCCCGGTCCTCTCCGAAAACATATCGAAGGTAATTCGTTTTCTTGACTATCTATCTCTGCTCTTAACCCCTTCCGAAATAATACTGCTGTGCCAGGACATGATGAATGTTTAATAGAGTCTTCCGTTAAAGTGCACACCATTAATACTGTAATAAGCAATCTCAATGCACGTAGAAAACCTAGGAAATACGGCATAAACTCCAATAATCTAATTAAAATCACTATTTTAGAGGAACAATGTATTAAAACTATAAAAACAGATCACAGATTAAACAAAAAATACACAGAGCGGCGTTAATAATAATAATTTAGTTCCTATTCCAAATAACAATAACGCACATAGTACTCATCTCTGCACCTCCAAACATTAAATATGGCACTATTAAATGTTAGAGCTTTAACTAACAAAACGTTTTTATCAACGATCTTATTAGTGATAAAAATAGATCTTATTGCACTAAATGAAACATGGCTGAATTCAGATGCCGCGCAGTTTTAATCGAATCTGCGCCTCCGGATTACAGTTTTACTCATGCAAACCGCCAGGGAAAAGGGGGGGGGATTGGCTAACATTTACTCGAGCCGATTAAAATGTAAAGATGTCAGTTTTGGTAAGTTCAAGTCCTTTGAGTATCTCGCCGTTGTTATTCATGGAGATTCTCAAGTTCTAGTACTATCCGTGTATAGACCTCCTAAATATAACGCGTCTTTTTTGAGGAATTCTCTGACTTAATGTCAATTTTAATTACTAACTATGACACACTCCTAATAGTTGGCGACTTTAATTTTCATATAGATAATCAGTGTGATCTAAAAGTAAAAGAATTTATGAACCTCCTGGATTCTTTTGATTTGAGACAACTCATAAATCAGCCTACACATAAAGCAGGTCATACATTAGACTTAGTGATTACTAAAGGACTGAAAGTTGATATAAAACAGATCATTGATATTGGTCTATCAGACCATTTTCTTCTACTTTTAATATAGAAATAATGATAAAAACACTCATGAGAAGCATATTGTTAAAAAACGCTTCTTTGATTCGGCAGCAGCTTTAAAACTTACAAACATTTTAAGCAATCAGTCCGTTTATAGTGCCAGCTATAATAGCGAGGACAATGTAAATAGTAAGGTGGAAAGATTTAATTCTAAAGTGAGAGCTGCTGTTGACATAGTTGCACCTGAAAAGACAGTGAAAAAATCTTCTAGCATTGTTATACCATGGAAGACCCAAAGAGTGTCTGATTTAAAAGAGAACATGCCGTAGAGCTGAGCGTCAATGGAGGAAGACTAAACTTACTATCCACCAGAAATATTAAAAGTCAAAATAACAGAATACAATAACACTGTCCGTCTTGAGAGACGCTGCTATTTCTCAAGATTATAAATAACAATGCTAGTAATCCCAGAGTCTTATTTTCAACAATTGATCGCCTACTAAACCCAGGTAGCTCAAAGGAATGCCTCCTAAGTGCTTCCAGTGAAACCTGTGAGGCTGTCGCTGTATTTTCAATCAAAAATTAATGATATTAGAAATAACATAGTATATCTCCCCAACACTAAGGATCCCCTAAACCCCAGCATCCTGTTATAAACAAATTAAACTCTTTCACTAGGATAGATTTACCTGATTTAAAAAAATAATCTCTCAATTAAAACCCTCCACCTCGTCCTTGACCCGATACCAACAAGGTTTTTCAAAGAAGTATCAGGCGTGCTAATTGATAATGTTCTTGACATAGTAAATTCGTCACTAGATACTGGGGTCTTCCCAGACTGTCTTAAGACTGCTGTAGTTAAACCCCTACTTAAGAAACATAATCTTGACCCTCAGCTCTTGAAAATTTTAGACCCATCTCTAACCTGCCTTCTTAAGTAAAGTTCTAGAGAAGGCAGTCATTATGCAGTTAAATGACCACCTAAATAAACATGCTATTCTTGATAAATTTCAGTCAGGTTTTAGAACAAATCACAGCACAGAAACTGCACTCGTTAAAGTAGTAAATGACTTGCGGGTAAATGCAGACAGAGGCCATTTATCTGTTCTCATCCTCTTAGATCTGAGTGCTGCATTTGACACCATTGATCACAACATTCTTAGAAATCGCCTTAGTCAATGGGTGGGCCTCTCTGGCAGTGTCTTAAATTGGTTTGAATCCTACCTGACAGGGAGAAAATATTTTGTTAGTTGTGGGAATTACAACTCGAAGACACATGATATCCAATATGGTGTTCCACAAGGCTCTATCCTGGGTCCGCTGTTATTCTCAATCTACATGCTTCCGTTAGGTCAGATTATCTCAGGGCACAACGTGAGCTACCACAGCTATGCTGATGACACACAGCTGTACTTATCAATAGCACCTGATGACCCTGATTCTATTGATTCACTAACACAATGTCTGACTAGTATCTCAGAATGGATGAATAGTAATTTTCTCAAGTTAAATAAAGAGAAAACTGAAATTTTAGTGATCAGCAATAATGGATACAATGAGGCTATTAGAAATAAACTGGATACATTAGGATTAAAAGTCAAGACGGAGGTAAAAAGCTTAGGGGTGATTGTTGACTGTAATCTGAATTTTAAATCACATATTAATCAGATCATTAGGACAGCATTTTTCACTTAAGAAACATAAGTAAAGTTAGACCTCTTATATCACTGAAAGATGCTGAGAAATTAGTTCACGCGTTTGTTTTCAGTCGACTAGATTACTGTAATGCACTCCTCTCAGGACTACCCAAAAAGATATAAATCGTTTGCAACTAGTGCAGAATGCAGCTGCTAGAATCCTAACTAGGAAAAGAAAATCAGAACACATTTCTCCAGTTTTGATGTCACTACACTGGTTACCTGTGTCATTCAGATTGACTTTAAAATTCTGCTTATGGTTTATAAAGCCTTAAATAATCTCGCCCCATCTTATATATCGGAATGTCTGACACCTTATATTCCAAATCGTAACCTCAGATCCTCAAATGAGTGTCTCCTTAGAATTCCAAGAACAAAACTTAAAAGAAGTGGTGAGGCGGCCTTCTGCTGTTATGCACCTAAAATCTGGAATAGCCTGCCAATAGGAATTCGCCAGGCTGATACAGTAGAGCACTTTAAAACACTGCTGAAAACACATTACTTTAACATGGCCTTTTATAACTTCATTTTAATCGTAATTTAACTTAATCCTGATACTCTGTATGTTCAATTCATCATAATAACTATTCATGGTGGCTCTAAAATCGGTACTGACCCCTACTCTCTTTTCTGTTTCTTTTTCCGGTTTCTTTGTGGTGGTGGCCTGCGCCACCACCACCTACTCAAAGCTTCATGATGCTCCAACAATGATGGACGGATTAAAAGGCAGAAGTCTACGTGACCATCATCATCATCAAGCCCTTCCGTGAGAACCCTAAATCCAAAGAGGACTGTATCATTTATGTTAGGTAGAATGCCCAGAGGGGACTGGAATGGTCTGGAATCCCTACAGATTTTATTTTTCTCCAGCCGTCTGGAGTTTTTGTTTTTCTGTCCCCTGGCCATTGAACCTTACTCTTATTCGATGTTAATGTTGATTTATTTTGTTTTATAATTGTGTCTTTCATTTTTCTATTCTTTAATATGTAAAGCACTTTGAACTACTGTTTGTATGAAAATGTGCTATATAAATAAATGTTGTTGTTGTTGTTATCACTCTGTGTGCTTAGCATTGTATCATTCAGTCTGTTACTTTCCTAAATGTAAAAAAAGAATGTGGGTTTTAAGACAATTAAAAGTTAAATTAATTAAACCCTAAGCGGTTTTGATAAGTACCCAGTGCCTTTACTATCACCTTTTGGGACAAGTATTTGCCAATAATACTTGGCTACTATTTAGATGCAAATAATGTCAGAAAATGTTGTGCTTGTGAAGTACTCACAGATTAAGGGCAGTTAGTGGTTGTAATAGACATCCGGCAGCCAATCCAGCCAGGGCACCCACAGAGTGGAAGTATGGGGGAAGGCAACCTCTTTGGGACACTACTTCACCCAAGACACTAGACGGAAGCTTCCCTGCAGTATGGCGGTGCACCAGGATTCCCGCAGGGCACCTTGGGATCTGTAGTTCAACTGCACAGCCCTGATGGGGACAGTGGGTGCCGCCAGGAGACACTGCAGGAGGACCTAGGGACCCATTCATTTTACATAGCCTGGAAGTACAATTGAGTCACGGGAACGGAAGCTCAGAAGTATTTCTGGGCTGACAGAAAACTCAAGTTCTCCATCTGACCCTGTGCTGGAAAGTCACATGGATGGAAGAACAGAAGCACTTCTGGGTCGGGCACTATTTAAAGAACTGCCAGGAACAAAGCATGCAAGCTGGAGCTGGGAGGGGTAGGACAGAGCATTCTGGGAGGTGTGGAGGAGATATTTCTGAATATTATTGTGTATTATTTGATTACTTGCTTGTGTTATTATGGCTGTGGTGCTTGGGAAGCACTATTTAAAGAAGAAAAGAAATTAAAGATCTTCTTGGTGCTTCTTGGAGCATCTGTCTGTTGGGTTTGATAGGGCAACAGTGTCACCTAGCATCTACTGATTTAAATGGCTCACAGAAAATGTTAAAAAATGTGTTTCCTAATAAAGACTGAAGAATTTGCAAAATCAAAATTGAAGTTGTTAAATAAGAGCTGCAAGCAGGTGAAGAAATGATAGTAATGATATGTAAGAAAAATAAATGAAAGTTTTGACTGACTTGGAATTTCAAAAATGTTACAGTAGTTGGTGGTTTCAGGAGCTCTGTATTATGGGTATTCAAACAGCCAAATGAGCCAAATGGATTTGGTTAGGTGCCCTCATGGGGTGGTTTCTCATTGAAACTAGACTACTAGAGAAAATAGGTAATGCCAGTGCTCCCTCCCTTCTCAAAAAATCATTACATAAATCAACAGAGCCCTGGAGAAGGCATGAGTGACAGAGTGCTCAAAGCTCCAAAATGGACCAGTAACTAAAACAGGTGAGTGTTTTGTTAGTCAAGTTCTGTTTTTAGTAGACTGCTATATGTTGTCTTTGGTTAACTCTTATATTTAGATTAATACCACCTATTGGTCTTATGCGGTAGTGTCGTTCATTTAAATATGTAAATTATCCTTTTACTTATCACATTCAGATGATGTAATCAGTGATAACTGGCAGGATAAAACAAGGTTGTGTTTTAACAATTTAATCCTCACCCATCTGTTTTCTGTTCAAGCCTCTCCAAGCATCATTGATACAGTATGTTTAATATCCATATGTGTGCCTTTATTGTAAGGAATAAAGTTTCTTGCTTTGGAATAAATTCAGTTTTATATTTTAAAGTTGCATGTGCTGAGTGCTCTTTAACAGTAAGAAATAGTGTCATCAGTACTTTCAAAATTTATGTATTATGCTTGTTTTCTGTAGAAGAATATGTAGAAATTGTTTTCTGTTTAAGTTTTACATTTTCCCAATTGTTATATGAAACAAGTTAATTAAACTCCGGTGTGGTAAAAATGGAATGAGTTTAAGCTGACAGTCAAAAAATACACAGTGTATAAGGAGGACAAAGGCCTGTTAATATGATAACAGGAGATGGTAGGAAAGGTCAACTGTATTACAGGAGCATGTCAAGAAGAGAAAAAACAGGAGGCCAAAATGAGCTGTTTTGCTGCAGAAGATATGCTTTGTAAGATGATCTCAACGTACTAGCCTTTGCAACGTTAACATTTAGGTTAACACCGAGTTAATCTGTAAAAAAGATTTGTCAATTCTATATTATTTGTGAAAAATATTTTTTTAAACTCTTATTAGTAAAGATAGTAAGAACTGCTGTAAACTACTTATTAATAGTGCATATGTTATATTAGAAATGTTGTTGTTTATTTTTAAATAAACTTTGAATTATTTTAAAATAAGATTTATTTCATTAGGCAAATGGAACATCAGCATTGTTCAAATGTGTCTTTAAAAGTAAAAATTGCTTCAAATGCAGCCATTATATCACTACCACAAGAAAAAGAATACCTGAAGGGTGAAGTCTCATACTGGAAGCTAAACTCAAGACTCAGCAGCTAGCAAAGGCTGTTAAACCTATTAAAAAAATCCCACCCTGGTAACTGAGGAGAAAGAAGAGACAGTCTGTAGACATCACTTCGATTTGGTAATTTACTCCATCTATTTATTGTTCTGTCATTCTTGTAGTCAGGAAATACTTTCTAACCTAACCAATGCAACCCAAAATAACTTTAACTTAACCAGCTTCCACGTCCTCCTGTTCTTATTGAATAATTCTTTTCAAAGTAACAGCTTTTAAAGTAACTTCTGTCGTGTCACCTCTTAAGCTCAGTTTGATAGAGGCATGCCATATAACTTAATACTGTTCATAACTGGTTTTATACAAGTACACTATAACTTTTTTTTTGGTAACCTTTATTGTGTATTATCCATTTTTTCACTCTTGTATTTTAGGATAGTGTCCCTAAATCTTACAAACATTTTGAAATGTTCATCAAAAAGGTGTGTTTAAATGGTGCACGTGGCCATTTTATTTCACTATGAAAGCACACACAGTGAAATCACAAAACGTTTTTTATTCCCTAGAAATTTTGAAGCATCTTTTTCAACTTTATAAGAGTATTATGACATTCAAGCACATAATGCTATAAGCAAAAATGTTAGTCCAGTCAAAGTTAAAATCAATCTTATGTGTTCCAGAGAGTTAAGTTTATTAATCTTAAACCACAGTAAAAACCAAACCCCTAACTAAAATGAGCAGCTAATTATCAATAGAAAATAACATTGTGTTAAACATCCTCATATTCACCAAAACAATAAGCGTCTAGCAAAAATGTTGGCAAGGGCCAAACAGACATTTTACAATAACATAAATTTTTGCCAAATTCTAAAGAAACTCCTCCCAGTTCTATACAAACAGAATTTGATTTTTTCAAGTCTTAGATAAGATACCATTTTCCCATTAAGTTATGAAAAATGGATTTGGATGTTTCCAATTCAGGAGGATTAGTGAACACACAAAAAACAGAAACCAAAATGAGTTTATCCTTAGAAAGCCTAATTCTATCAGAAATACCTACAAACATCATTGTAAGAGGGTCTGGGGTGATCATAAACCAACACAATCTGATAAATAAGAAAATGTCTTTGCTCAAAAAAGTACAGTATTTTCAAGTGTTAGCATTGATGTTAGTACTGGGGAAGTTTGCATGTAATCCGCATGCCAGCATGGGCGTTTCTCCTGGTTCTTCAGTTTTCCTCCCACTTCCCTAAAAATCTGCATATTAAATTAAATAGCAACTCTAAATTGACCAATGTGAGTGTAAGTGTGTGTAGATGTTTTCAGCACCCACAATCCTGAATAGGATTTTGTGGGTTTGAGAATGTTATGTTATTTTGGTTTCAGCACTGCAGTTTGTTTGTTTTTTTTTTTACCCACTGAACGTTAATTATTCTTGGAAGGAGCTCACACTGACTGTGCATAAAACGAAGTTTTATTTTAAAAATGAAGCAAGTTGTTGCAAGGCTGTCTTAGAGCTGCAATTTTAACTTTTTGTACCACTTTGTTGATTCCTCCATTTTTTTCATCTCTGTCCTCCAAAATCCAGGAGACTCTGAGGCACATGTAAATTTTATTATAATTACTTTCTTTTTTACATTCCAGTTTGCTGCATTTTGACACCCCATGTAGTGGCAAGGTTGGCACCGGACCACACAGTGTGCATGTTGTAGTGTAGGAGTGACCAGGATCAGATTTGTGAGAAGTCAGACGTGGAGACACAGACACAAAAAGGTGATATTTCCAAAACAAGAGTGGGTTTATTTACAGGTGCAACAAAACAACAAAAATAATGCCCCAATCAAAAATAGCAAGCAATATATACAGTGAAGTTTCCAGTCCCCAAAAATGAAAAATAAAGACAAAAATGTATATACACAAAAATTGATAGTCTTACTAAATGAAGAAAAGGAGTTCAGGAAGAAACTACACACATAAAGTTCAACAAATACCAAAAACATTTTCAAGGGAAAAAAAAAGTGCATATACAAGAATAAAAACAAAGTACACCAAAACCCGAAATCTATATAAATATAACTACCTCCACCAATATAAAGTTACACTAGGAGATATCTATAATATACAAGAAATTTACAAAATAAGGCACAAGCCGCTGTCTGGTATACTGAATGAAAACAGCTATACCAACCACACCCCTGAGTCTAAAGATAACCCCTACGAGGCAGGAAGTGCCTCTTATAGTCGGGGCACAAATCTTTATCCAATCCTGCAACACATTGCTGCCTTTCACCAATCACTACAGATGCAGGTGCTTTCTGCACAGGTGCTCCTCTCAACCTTTATTAGGTGTGTAATAAACAGGACTAGCGGCGAGTACAAGTGCGAACTGGAGCACATCCCGACACACATTACAAAGTAAGTTTCTTTTCTTTGGAAATTCCCTCCTCACACTAATGCATGCATGTACATTCATAACTGAAATGCTTTGCACCTTTCTTTGCCAACGGCAGGACTAAAGAGATGCCCACCTTAATGCATAAGACTTTTTCCTTTAAAGTGGTAATGCCTGGGAGGTGGATTATCACATGCATCTGTTATCTGTTAGTAGATCTCTTATGATTCTTCCTGACTCCAAGAAATGTGCCATTTCATCCAATTCATTATCATCTACAAACTTAACCAGATTGATAGTAAAATGTTTTTCTAAATTATTTCTATGAATTAGAAAGAGAAGTTGGCTCTGCACCCTTCTTTGAAGGGACTTCTAACCAGTTAATTTGGGAAAAGTGCATTGTACCATAACCCATGTGTTTTTTTTTTTTTTTGTTTATGCTAATATTGTACCCTTCTACATGCTGAGCCTTGTATTCTCACTTCTTATAGTGTTGACCATTAGCCTCTCATGAAGTACCTTATCAGAAAAGATATAAATGTATCAGGTACATATACCTAGAACAAAACATGAATGCTTGCACATGGAACAATTCTTTGAGGCAAGAAATGGAGAAGGTGCCTATTTCCCATGCTGACTTTATACGATCACATACAGTAGTTTCTGCAGATTTTTTGGTCACACATTCATGTTGCAGACCTCTTATTTCACTTCATCTAAAAGGTGCTCTTGTAGTTTAAGATCTGAAGATTTTGCAACCCATTGGAATTAAGCAAAGTCATTGTATCTTTTCATTTAACAAAAAGCTTTGACTATACCCAACTATGCAATGCATTTGGCTGACAACGATGTTTAGGGTATCTTCAAATGATGCTCATTTGGTATGATGAGGACTAATGTGTGCCAAGAAAACTTTCCCCACATCACTACACCACCATGAACAGACTGAAATCTTGGCAGAGGTTAGGATTGATTGAAGCTGTTTACTAAATAAAATGTGGCTATAATCTGTATGCTGCAGCAAAAATCAAAATTCATGAGGTCAGGCAAAATTGCTTATGGCAGACTTCTGGGCTGCTAGCTTTTGCATACCTGGTAGATCAGGTGCCCACATGTGACACCCCGTGTAGTGGTAATTGGTGTCACCAGCCTACACTCTAGGTGTCTAGTATGTGGGACCAAGCGTGACCAGGATGATGGTGTAAGACAGGGATACATGGACACAAAAAGGCTTGGGTTTTTTTGAAAAACAAAGTGAGGTTTTATTTACAGGTGCACTGAAAGAAAAACAAAAATAATGTCCTGTGGAATTTATATACTATATCAATACACAGTCTAATACTGCAAAAGACACACAAAACAGTAATTAAATGAAGCCCAAAAATAGTGACTATATACTGTACAGTATTTATAGTGCTGACTGAAAGTCCCAAATGAAAAAAATAATACACACAAACTAGTGAAACCCATATATACACAAACCAATATGAAGCTGTCTTCCTCCACAGTGCTCCAAAGTCAGGAAGTTGCTCCTTCAAACAGTTTATAGTATAGGATTCACCAAAAACAATATTCAAAATACATAAAAAATGTATATACATAAATAAACAGTGCACCAATAACCACAACCCAATAAATACCTCCACCAAAGTTAATCCAGAGATGTTTATCGAAATATATATGTAGAAGAAAAAAAAGAATATTTACAATAATCACGGCACAAGCAGTAGTGCTTGGTAAATTCAAATCGCTGTTCTACCAAGTACCTTTCTCTAGCAAGATCTAGTCAGGAGACCCAGCCTCTAGAGGACGTAATTCCTTTTTGTATTCCGCACCCTTGCACTGACCAATTAAACTGTTTTACGTCATCCCTCCGCGGGCACGCGATGACAAGAACGCATCTGCGAAAGGTGGTGTCTCCCATAGACATATATAGATAAACGCCTCATTCACTGTGTTGCCCAGTCGACACGATCCGTCAGCGCATCCGCCTTATTGCGAGTGGCAAAAGTGCCATTTAAACTAATACAGGTTGATGTGGAAACCATGTTTTCTGATGATAAAAAAATAACGTTTAAAACAGTATCATTTACATACAACAGATTATGGCGAATAGTTTACATGCAATTATTCATAACCATTTATACACTAGTAATGTCAATTATGAAATAATAATAATTATTATTATTAAATAATTCCTCCCATATAAGCAACATTTCTCAAACTTCCTTCTTCCGTCTCCGAAACATTTCTAGACTTTGTCCTGTTCTTATTGGTTAATGCCCTAGTCACCTCACATGTACTGTAATGCTATTCTATCTGGCATCTCACAAAAACGTATCCATCGCTTACAACTTCTTCAAAATTCTGCTGCCAGGATAATAACCTGCTGTTCTAAATCCACTGAACATATTACACCTATTCTCTCTCAACTTCACTGGCTCCCTGTTAATTATACAAAGTAGAATACAATCAATCAATCAATCAATCAATCAACATTTATTTATATAGCACATATTCATACAAAAAAATGTAGCTCAAAGTGCTTTACAAAATGAATAGAGAAATAGAAGACACAATAAAAGATAAACATAAGTCAACATTAATTAACATAGAATAAGAGTAAGGTCCGATGGCCAGGGTGGACAGAAAAAACAAAACAAAAAAAAACTCCAAAGGCTGGAGAAAAAAATAAAATCTGTAGGGGTTCCAGACCAAGAGACCGCCCAGTCCCCTCTGGGCAAAAATACAATACAAAATACTGCTCTGAACATTTAAAGCTCTCCACAACCTCACTGATCTCCTACAGACTTGCACTCCTCTCGCTCACTCAGATCCTCATCTGCAGCTTTACTTTCTGTACCACATGTCAGACTCAGCGCTATGGGAGCTCGAGCGTCTCTCCTGGTGCTCCTCAACTTGGGAATTCTCTTCCCTCTCATATATGTCGGCTCGATTCAATAGCACATTTTAAAACTGCCCTCAATACTTATCTTTTCAAACTGGCATACCAATTGTGAATTTTGCAGTTACTGCCAGGTATCTTTGTTTGCTGCTAATTATTGCTTTTTAATTTATCATTCTCTTGTTTTAATTTTACTAATGTTGTTTAATTTTACTGTAAGATGACCTTGAGTGCTAAGATTATAAAACGGGATTTTCTAATGGCCAAATATAACCAAAACAATTGTTCAGCCTTACCTATGAAATGTGATCCCCCAGGATCTGGTTTGGAGCGTACAGCGGTTTGTACAATCCCAGGCAGCACATGCGTGAGGCATCTTTATCCATTACTTTACTCCACAGCAGTGCCACTCGGAATATGGTGGCAATGTTGATATACGGTGCAGCTGGTCATGTGGCGTATAGTAATTCTATGTCTATGGCATCTCCTGCCCTGCGCAATTACTGTAAAAGTTCGAGCAGCCGGCATGCATGTGTAGCTGAGCCGGCCCTTGAGACTCTGGCTTCCCTTCTGCCTTAAGTGAAAGTAAGCACTTTTAATTTTTTTCCTCCTTCCTGAGCTAATGCCCTGACAACTGAAAACACGGGATCCCTCTTCTAAACCATGGTAAACTAATATTAATGAGCTTTGCACTTTCTCACTCATCTGGTGTGATGAGGTCACAGGAGGCACATGCACGAGTGGAAGACAGACAATGCCATCCCAGCCAGTCAATGGCAGGGCCGCCCCTCCACTCTACATGAGACCCGCCGCAACGCTTCCCAAAAGGTGCTCATATCGTCAGCAAAGACGTCTCTCAGCATTATAAAAAAGAAAAAGGCAAGTTTCCTTTCTTTATACTTTTTTTCCTTTTATTTCCAAACAAATGCCTCTCTCATAACCCTGCAGAGGACACTAAACTAATTTTATTTAGTTGCTAGTAATGCAAGTGAGGCACATTACCACACCACCTCTATATATGGGGTGGGGCTGGGAGCTAACCTGCAGTTTGTTTACTCCTACCTTTATTTGAAAACTATGTATTGTAATTATTACTATTACTTATCAGGGCAGATGCCTTCATCCATGATGACACAGAAAGCAAGTTATAATATATTAATTAATACACACATATAATACAGTACAATACAGTTTATTTTTGTATAGCCCAAAATCACACAGGAAGTGCTGCAATGGGCTTTAACAGGCCCTGCCTCTTGACAGCCCCCCAGCCTTGACTCTCTGAGAAGACAAGGAAAAACTCCAAAAAAAACCTTGTAGAGAAAATGGAAGAAACCTTAGGAAAAGCAGTTCAAAGAGAGACCCCTTTCCAGGTAGGGTGGGCGTGCAGTGGGTGTCAAAAGAAGGGGCTCAATACAACACAATACACAGAACAGAATAAATCCTTAATACAGCATAATAATAAAGATTTTAGAAGTACGGAGCAGAATTTAACAGTAGATGATATCACATAATAAGATTTGGATATTTTTAGAGTCCTGGAGACCTCATCCATCAAGCTGTCTCCCCATTTGGCCATTCCACGACTGAAACGTTGCTCGGCCAGCCAATCCAATGAAAGGACACCTTTTTCCCATGATTCCTGTGATCCTCCATCAGGGATGATTTACCACAGGCAGGCAAACAACTTGTCAGGTGGGCCGTGGCACCAATTGTCACATTTGAGTACCGAGAACCGAAACAGATTAGGTGAGGGTTAGTATTCAATTATAACTGTCATGTTACTTATGTTTTACTGCTAATGACTAACAACAGAGATGCAGTCTGTACAGTTAATCAGCAGCTCTAGTCAGAATATGCTAAACTGAAGTAGTGAGTCTTCAGCCGAGATTTAAAGGCTGGGACCAAAGGGGCATCTCTTATAGAAGCAGGAAGACCATTCCACAATTTAGGGGCCCTGTAACTAAAAGCTCGACCTCCCACTGTTATTTTATTAATCCTTGGAATCATAAGCAGACCGGCATCTTGAGATCTTAATGTGCGCTCAGGTTTGTAAGTCATGATAAGTTCAGAAATCAGCAAGCCGGACCTTGGCCATCTTGCAGCCACATTTTGGATTAACTGGAGGCTGTATAGAGAACAGTTTGAATAGCCAGTGAACACCGGATTGCAGTAGTCAATCCTACTAGAGATAAATGCATGAATTAATTTCTCACAATCCTGTTTATTTAGAAAGCCTTAATTTCCTAACATTTTTAAGATGGAAGAAACATGTTTTGGACAACTTTGTAATATGTGCTTTAAATGACATGCTAGAATCAAAGATAACTTCTAGATTGCGGGCTAATTCAGTAAAATTAATTGGGATTCCAACTGAGTTAAATGATGACAAAATATTGCTGTGATCAGTGTCATTCCCTCCAACAATTAACATCTCTGTTTTATCTGTATTTAAAGACAAGTAGTTCTCATTCATCCATTCCTTTAATTCACTAACACAACTAATTAAAGACAACATCTGAGAAACTTCATTTGATTTAAATGAAAAGTATAACTGGATGTCATCTGCATACGAGTGAAAATTAACATTATGTTTCCTAATGAGAGATCCCAGTGGAAGCATGTAAAGTGAAAACAGTAAAGGTCCCAGTACTGAGCCCTGCGGGACACCATATTGAACTTCTGTGTATAATGATGGAGTACTGTCAGCACATTTCTGTACATATTGGAATCGATTTGATAAATAAGAACTAAACCAAGCGAACATGGGGCCTGTAAGCCCAACATCGTTTTCTAGCCTGTGCAGTAAAATAGAATGGTCAATGGTGTCAAATGCTGCACTTAAGTCCAACAACATAATTACAGTGGAGTTTCCTTCATCAGAGGATATCAGAATGTCATTTACAACCCGTGTTAGTGCAGTTTCTGTACTATGACCAGTGCGAAAACCAGACTGGAATTTCTCAAATAAATTGTAATGCGTAAGGTGTGACTGAAGCTGACTGGCACTACTTTTCTAGTATTTTAGAGAGAAATGGTAAATTTGAAATAGGCCTATAATTATTTAGTATGTGTGGGTCTAGGTCTGACTTTTTAAGTAAAGGTTTAATGACTGACACTTTTAGTGCATCAGGTACGGTGCCATGCAGTAATGAACTATTGATAATGGTTAAAATAGGGTGCAAGAATATCCATGGCACTTTTTACTAGTTTTGTTGGCACTGGATCTAGGGAACAAGTAGTGGGCTTCATTTTAGTAATTAAAGTTAAGACTTCCTGCTCAGTTACAGGATTAAAATTACTAAAGTGCTGAATGCAATGTGCAGCAGGGTCTGCTAAGCTAGTATTTGGTTTGTACTGTGATGCTGAGATCTGGGATCTTATATTTTTAATTTTCTCATTGAAGAAGTTCATAAAGTCTGTACTGCTAATATCTGTTGGTATTTTGCACTGTTGATCTGAATTCCCATTTGTTAATTTAGCCACTGTTCTAAAAGTACCCTAGGGATTTTTATTATTGCTATCTATTAATGTAGAATAGTATTCTGAGCGAGCTTTAAAGAGGGCTTTTTTATATTCATTATCTGTCCATGCAATATGAAAGACATGTAGCTTTGTTGTTCTCCATCTGCGCTCCAGTTTTCGACACTCTAATTTAAGAGCTCAAGTATTTTCATTAAACCAGGGAGAGTTTCTATGTGCTTTGATCACTTTTGTTTTAGGGGAGCCACTGTGTCCAGAGCATCTCTCAAGGTCACATTATAATGTGATGTTAGCTGATCTAAATTGTTTTCCACGTTTACATTTGATGTTAACTGATCTAAATGGTTTTCCACAATTACACTCGACTTACTCAAGGTATCTATAAATTTTGAAGCAGAATTACAATCTAGATGTCGCACTGTCTTTGTTTTAATCTGTGAGTGCGTTGGCAAGGGCAGAACTAAATCAAATGTAATTAAGAAGTGATCGGAAATAACTACATTTAATGGAGTAATATTTAAATTTTGAATTTCAACTTTGTAAGTTATAATTAAATCTAATGTGTGGTTATGATTATGAGTTGGACCTTTGACAATCTGACAAAATCCTACTGAATTTAACAAATAAGTAAAACATTTGCTAAAAGTGTCAGTTTCCACATCAATGTGTACATTAAAATCCCCCATCAGAACTACGTGATCATAATTTATAGCCAAATCAGACAGAAGGTTGCTAAATTCAGTCATGAACAATGAATATGGCCCTGGTGGTCTGTAGACTAGCACTATAATTGTGTTGGAATCTGTTTTAATATTTAAAATGAATGCCTCAAAGGATGTAAAGTTGCCTAAATTTTTAGAAGTGATTTGCATTTTGTTACAATGAATTATTCCAAGGCCTCCTCCTCGACCAGAATCTCTAGACTTATGAAGGAACGAGTATCCATCTGGTGACGCCTCAGCTAGGGAACAGTGTCACATTTACTAAGCCAGGTTTCAGTAAGAAGACACAGATCAGATTTTGTACTTAATATAATATCATTTACTAAAACAGCTTTAGTGCCAAGAGATTGAATGTTCAATAAACAGCATTTAAAACTGCATGGTTCTTTCTGAACTGCTGATATATTTTTTGTTTTAATTTGAAGTAAATTTCTATTACAGATGCCCCTGGTGGAGGGTCTGGTTTTATCCCTTGGTCTAATTATACATCTTATTTTTTGGTTATCAATTAATTTAAGGTTTGTATCAAGACTAAATTTACTGGATGCCCCACAACAGGGATTATGGGTAACAGCTTCAGGAAAATAACAGGTGGGATAAACAACAGCCTGTGATTTAAGATCACATGACTGCGGCCTGGATGGTGCTCTAATCAGTCAACCAGGCAGTTTTGCTGCCATATTTTGGGATAATACATAAGATCCCCTCCAGTTAGGATGAAGACCATCTCTTCTGAAAAATCCAGGCCTTTCCCAAAATCATCCCAATTGTTCACAAACGCTATGCTTTTATTTGCACACCAGGTTTATATGAATATAGCACTTCATCTACTACTGCAATTTAAACACAATCAGCATCTTACTAGACAATATTTCAGCAAAGAGATTTAAAAGATAATATCATGATAATGTGTGGTCTTTTTCCAATGTATACAAAATATTTTATCAAAAGTGAACTCAATGCATCATTAATATTGTATTTTCAAATTTTGTTTTCTGACCTCATATAGAGAGAGAAAGAGATAGAGGAGAGGTTAGGAGCATGCACTGATACAGCGCATTGCTGCACCCACCACATGACAAACCAACTCAGGATCCCCAATTAGGACCCGAGTGCACACAGGCAATGGGTGACACCTCAGCACCACACTAGTTCAGATGGAGTGGAACAGTGTGCGGTTTGTTTATGGTGGCTGGAGTGCCAATTCTGCCACCAACCCCCAGGTTTTTCCTGAGAGTTTGGAGGTCTTTAATGCAGGGCTGGATGCTGATTAACGTCATACCCAGGACGAAGCAATTGCAGGTTAAGGGCCTTGCTCAAGGGCCCAACAAAGTAGAGTCACTTTTAGCGTTTACGGGATTCAAACTGGCAACCTTTTGATTGCAAGTTTAGATAACTACCTCAGAGCAACCACTCTGCCCAAAAACCTCATATTGTCATCAAAAATTAGTTTCTCTGTCAAAAACATTATCACATTGACCCTCAGTGTTATTCTGAAGTGCAATATGCCCTTTACAGTGTATACAACTGCATTCAAATTCATCATTACCTGCATTTTTAAAAAGGCTGTCCTTGTTTCCTCTGTTAAACAGGTCCTCATGTTAGCAAAGTGGAGGTTTATTCCTGAAAAAGCATGTTCATACTCTGCAGTGTTTGAGCCAATGGTACCGACCTTTTCCATATCCTCCAGTGTACCAAATAGCCAGATGTTGTTTTCAGTTAGGAGCCCAGAGTACACATAAGCTAATTTGTTATTTTTATGAAACTGTTCTTGTGCTCTTCCTAAGGAAAGACCTGTTTGTAATGGAGTAACCCTTTCATTTACAAAGTTTAATGAGTGTTCCCCAGCCTTTTTTCTGTAGTGGCACACTTTTTGTAATCAAAATAATCCCAAGGCACACCACTATTTTACCACAAACACATATAAAGCATATTTTCTACCCTTGCTCAACTGCCCGAAGGAGCAGGACTACTGGAGAAGCTGGTAAAACAGGAGCTCCGAAATCAGCATTCACAGGCACAGCACTTCGAAGCTGATTCTCCCCTTTGCCTGCCCCTCTCTGCATTAGAGGAAACTCGTATGCCCACTACCCACCAGCCCTGTGAGGCTTGCTGGTGACCACACACCCAGGGCAGATGGAGATTGCGGAACTGCTTTTATGCCAGCTTCTCCAGGTAGTCCTATTCTCTTCAGACAGATCTTGACCACCTGCGAAGCATGTTTTTTACAGGTTCAGACCCAAGTGCGCTACATGATTACTTCCAAGGCACATCTGGGTAGCTCTCACCGAGTCAGGTGGAGAATTTTGTTTCCTTGTTGCAAAGAGAATCGTCCACATCTTAACATCAGCAAAGTCAAGGAACTGGTGACTTTCACCATACCAAAGTGCCTCCATGTCTGATCACTATTCACACAGTAAATGTAGAAGTAGTGCACTCCTAAAAGTACTTGCAGGTCCACATTAATGATAGATTGGACTGGTCTTGTAACATACAGGAAGTGTATAAGAAAGAGCAGAGCAAGCTCTTTTTTCTAAGGAGACTGCATTCTTTTACTTTGGGAACTGACTTTCTTCATATCTGCTACAACCCTGTGATGGCCAATGTGATTATCTACTCTGTGGTTTCCTGGTTCAGTAACATCACTTCAAGAGGGTTAATTAAAAGGGCAGGATCGGTTATCAGAGACACTCTGGACCCCCTTGAGGTAGTAGTAAACAACAAAATTAAAATAAAACTGATTATGAACAATGTTGTGCATCCTCTCTCTGACACAATAACACTGAGGACTTTCAGCCAACAAATTATTCAGCAGTACTGTTAAGACTGGGGCACCTTTGTCTGCATAATGCCTTATTCTGACTGTGACTGGAAAGTCTGAAGTTTTCTTTCTTTTTAAATGTTCCTTTTTGCCATTTGGGTGTGTATTCAGACCATTGTGTGTGTATATATCTCTGTCTTTATCTATCTGTTTATTTACTTATTTATTGAGCATCTGTAGAAAGCCACATTTCACCCTGGGGAAAAATAAACTTCTATCTATCTAATGTTTGATCACAGAACAAGTATGCCACTTGACTGTGTCTGCAGGCCTGACATTTTGAGCTGTAACCACATGATTGTCCTTTTAAACATTTAGCTGTTTTGAGCAAGTTTACCTAATGAAGTAGCCTCTGTGTTCAATGTTGTATATGTTTTAGTTGATTTCTTATCAAAGTCGTCTGTTTAGTGGAACATGAACTCTTCCATGGAAACTCGTTTAGTTTATTCTGTAACAAATCCATGCTTACTATGTGCTGCTCAATCTTGACTTTAAAAATTAATACCATTAATTTTTCTGCAGTTTACTTTAAAATTATAGATCTGTAATGACTACATTCTGCCTGCTAACATCTACACTTTAGTAATCTAGTATTCTAGTTGTGTGTGTGTGTGTGTATACAATTTAAACATGTAACAAATGAAATCTCTAGTTTCCCTGAGCAATTCTTGGTAAATGTAGTCTTTTTATACTAGTTGGTCTTCCCAATCTGTAATCATTTAGTTTCTTTAACATTCCTTGTAGCTACTTGGAAGGTTTGATTTCTTCAAAGGTGAATTCTTCAGAGTAAAAAAATGAACTGAGAGCATGTTTTATTTCCTTGTCTACAATTTTAATTCACCCTTAGTATTTTTAACACGCTTTTCTTCCTCGTTTTAATTATTTGTGTCAATGAAATTTTAACATACCACACATCATTCAATATTATTTAATGTACAGTAGGGCAGGAAGCAGCTATGGGGGACACCAAGTCCATCACAAGGCTCAATCATCTACACACCTATGAGTTAACAATTAGTCTAACACACATCTTTGAGAATGAAAGGAAATAATAGTCCCCCCAAAATCTGCCACCATGGGGAGTATAGTAAACTCTACAAAGAAAATGATTGGGTGCTAGTTTTGATCCTGGACTGGGTGCATGTGACAGCAATGCTACCCACTGAACCACTAGGATACCTTTGGAATTGTACAGAGCTCAAATTCAAATTTTTTTCTGTATATTTCTAAGTACATGTGTGGTATATGTAATTTTACACTTCAGACATTATATCTGTACAAGTTTAACTTTATTGTCTTGTGCAAATAGTACAATGAAATTCCTACTTGCATCTCTTTCACATAATCAGTGACATCCAGACATGGCTAACAGTATAGGTACCCTTCCACTATTTAAACAAGAACCACAATTTTCTGTGAAATAAACTGAAACTGACAAAAGGAATTGGCATATGCCATTCTTTATGCCATACTACGTATAGCAGACACTTCGACTTTAATTTAGGACTTAACATATTATTAAAAGAAAATGAAAATGGCATGGACAAAATTACTGGGACCCCTAACATAATATTGTGGGTGATAACTACAATCAAACACTTTCTGTAGCTCTGAATGAGACTTCTACACCTCTTGACTAGTAATCTATCACACTCTTCTTGAATAAACTGCTCTTTTAGGTTTGATGGGTTTCTTCTCCCAACTTTGAGTTTCAGCTTTTCTCACAGGTGATCAATTAGACTCAAATCAGGACTCCTAGCAGTACACTTCTGAACATTCCAATGCTTTCTATGTGTTCTCTTAGATGTTTGTTCTGGGTCATTATCCTGATGGAGGACTCATGACCTGCAATTAAAACAGACCTTTCTGACACTGGGCAGTATGCTTTCGCTGCAGAATGCCTTAAAAATCTTATCACTAAGATTTCTTATTGATTGACAAAAATGTATATAATGAGGATATTAGAAATAAACTTGATCCATTAGCCTTAAAGGTCAATACAGAGGTAAAGAATTCAGGGGTAATTATTGACTCTGACCTAAATTTTAAATTGCATATTAATCAGATCACTAGGACAGCATTTTTTCACGTCAGAAATTAAGCAAAAATTAGATCCCTTACACCTTTGCAAGATGCTCCTCTCAGAACTACCCAAAAAACATATTGATCGATTGCAACGAGTGCAGAATACAGCTGCCAGAATCTTAACTAGGAAAAGAACATCTCTCCAGTTTTGATGTCACTACACTGGTAGCCTGTACCATTTAGAATTGACTTTAAAATACTGCTTATGGTTTACAAAGTCTTAAATAATCTCTTCCTGTCCAAAGTTTCGGAATGTCTTTCACCTTACACTCCAAATCATAACCTTAGATCTTCAAATGAGTGTCTGCTTATAATTCCAAGAGCTAAACTTAAAAGAAGTGGTGAGGTGGCCTTCTGCTATTATGCACCTAAAATATGGAATAGCTTACCAATTGAAATTCACCAGGCTAATATGGTGGAGCACTTTTAAAAAACTGCTAAAAACCCATTATTTTAATAGGGCTTTCTTAAAGCTTAATTTTACTGTAACCCCGATATTCTGTATATGCTGTTCTATTTCTGGTTTTCTGTGGTGGCGATCTGCTCCACCGCCACCTGATCAAAGCACCGTACACTCTCTACATTGTTGAATTGAAGACCAGCGGTCCACATGACCATCATCATCTAATTTTTTCAATGTGAAGCCTGAAAGCCATGAGGACTGATTAAGATCATTTATGTTAGGTAGAATGCACAGTGGGACTGGGTGGTCTCATGGCCTTGGAACCACTGCAGATTTTGTTTTTTTTTGTTTTTTCTCCAGCCCTTTGGAGTTTTTTTTCTGTCCTCCTGGCCAACAGACGTTACTTTATTTTTTTGTTACTTAGTATTGCCTAATTTTATTTTTGTATTTCTTTCTTCATCTTGTAAAGTACTTTGAGCTACATAATCTGTATGAAAATGTACTATATAAATAAATGTTGTTAAAAATCTTATGATTTCATTAAGCTCTACATAGATACAAGGTTGCACAGCAACCCCACAACATTAGGTGCTTCCCCACCACTGGAAACTTTGTTTTCAGCAAGCAATGAGTTCTGGTACAATGTAGTCCCTGGGCCATTTGTGGTCCCTGGTCACTTTCATGTGTTGCATCCCCAGCTCACAACAGCAATTATAACCTTTATGCAAAATTTGTGACGTGTAAAGCAGAGTGGTGCGGTTTGAAGGAAGCTGCATTCAAGTGTTCAAAGAGGACTATACCCCACCTTATTGCTTTGAAGTGATTATTTCTTAGATCAGGGTTGCCCACACTTTTTCGGCTTGCGAGCTACTTTTAAAATGACCAGGTCAAAATGATCTACCTAAATTAAAAGTGTATATATATATATATATATACATATATATATATATATATATATATATATATATATATATATATATATATATATATATATATATACAGTGGAACCTCGGTTTACAAGTAACATGGTTTACGAGTGTTTTGCAAGACGAGCAAAAATTTTTTATAAATTTTGACTTGATAAACGAGCGATGTCTTGCAATATGAGTAGTATGGATACACTGTCTGCTGAGCGTCATGTGATCACAACTGAGCTGATGGTGGTTCTCTCTCTCTCTCTCCTTATCTCGCTTGCTCATCACGTCTTTTTCTCTCTCTCCTTATCTCGCTCGCTGGCTCGACCAGTGCGTCTTTTTCTTTCTCTCTCCTTATCTTGTTCGCTCGCTCGCTCATCGCGTCTTTTTCTCTCTCTCCTTATCTCGCTCGCTCGCCCAGTGCGTCTTTTTCTCTCTCTCTCCTTATCTTGCTCGCCCAGCGCTTCTCTCTATTTACAGCGCTTCTCTCTCTCTTCTTATCTCGCTCGCCCAGCGCCTCTCTCTGTTTACTACAGCATTGTGACTGTGTGTGTGTGCGCGCTGTGAAGTGCGAGTCCTCATCTTGCTCCCCAAAACACGAAGCTGAGTCTCAGTACTTTAAACAGCAACAGCGCTGTTATTTATTGCAGCGGGATCTTTATAATGTTCCTTGATCTTTTTGGATGCTTATACGGCGAACTGCTACAGCGCTGGGAGACTGCGATTGCTTTGGGACACTCTTCAGCGTGTCATCCCGTTGGGTGGAATTCCACATGAGTTTAGAAACTCACACCAGCCATGATTCTTTTTAAAGGTAAATTGCAGGTTAATTTGTATTATGTATTTTACTTTATATTTTGTATTAATCCTTTTTATATGAATAGTTTTGGGTTGTGGAACAAATCATCTGAATTTCCATTATTTCTTATGGGGAAATTCGCTTTGATATACGAGTGTTTTGGATTGCGAGCACGTTTCCGGAACGAATTATGCTCGCAAACCGAGGTTCCACTGTATATATACAGAGTATCAGAGGAGGGTAGTAACGAGTTACATTTACTCCATTACTTGAGTAACTTTTTAAAAAAATTGTACTTCTAAGTGTAGTTTTACTGCACCATATTTTTTACTTTTACTTGAGTACATTTGTGAAAAAACGCTACTCTTACTTTGCTACATTGGGCAACACTCGAATTGTTACTTTTTTCCTTTAAATAAAGTCTGACAGACAATTTTCAATCTGCTCTGTGTAGCATATGCTGTGAAGTTGCGCACACGCCTTCCATTGTGTCTCCAGCTCTGATGCGAGTATTTGGATGTTCCCCAAATCAAGGCGCTGCAGCTTTGAGGACAGATGTTGCATTTTTCATTTGAAAGCATTAATTGAGCTAATCATATTGACCATGGTTTTCTCTTTTCCTTGCAGATGTAAATTAAGCTCATTCAACATGTTGGTCAGATCGGAAAAAAAATTAAAGTCTAGCAGCCATTGATCATTATTAAGTTACTTTGTACTTGTATTCTGCATGTTTAATGACAAGGAGAAACTCATTTTTTTCTGGCCAGGGAAATTGAAATCTCAGCAGCAATTTCTCCCTAGCCATCTGCCTCAACGAAGGCATCTTTTATCGTCTCTCCATCTTGGAAGGACTTCTTATGCTTAATGATCGAGTGACTCACCCGGAATGATGCTTCAGTGTGTCTACCTTTGCTTTTGAATTCAGCCGAGTGAAAAATTACAGCTGTCCGATTACGATTTTAGTTCCCTCTCCTTTCTCTTTCTCAGATTGCTTTTCAGAAGGAAGTCAATTTCGTAATTTTTATGAACAATTCAAAAGTGCCTTTCCACATTTTGCTTCTTTGGAATAGCAATGATAGATTGACAGATCAGACAAACGCACTTCGATTGTGACATTGTGAGAGAAAAAAATCCTTTTCCAATTCCACATCCAGCCCATAACCAACAATTTTTTTTAAATCCCTTCTTTAGTCAATATAAATTGGAAGGCTAACTAGATCACTTAGATAGCCGGAGTTTTGCAGTAGCACGCGCGTTTGATCATGCATGCGGGATGACAAGTGTATTAGAAGAAAAGAGATCTCAGACTGGCCGCCCTGTATGTCAATCAAGTGGCAAATGCCATACGGAGGATATATGATAGACTAACATTTAAAAAAACATTTTTTTGATTGCAACGTGATCTACCTGCACTACCTTTCCAATCAACCCGTCAATCGAGATCGACGTATTGGGCACCCTTGGCTTAGATGTAGTGCATTGTGGAGCGCACCAAAGCATTGGCTATGAAGAGTGATGTCCAGTGCTCCAGCTTCACTGATAACTCTCCAAAGTCCAAACTACTAAAAGATTTGTAAAATGACAGCAGTGCTTATGGTTAACCAACTCACACAATTCATAACCCAAGCCCCACCCATGGTAGTTCCTGGTTGAATGAAATGTACATACCCTGGAGTAGGAGGTAAAAAAAGTACCAGGAACTACCTACCAGGAAATAAAATGGCCCATCTTCGTGAAGTGGTACTGTTATTAAAGTTCCAGAGTTTTTAAAAAAGTACCAGCTTCCTAAAAAAATTCTTGCAGTAGGAAAGTACCTATTCACAGTAGTGATTATGTGTTTTTATTTGGAAGAATTATTTTGTCTTCTGTGAACATGGAGCGCTGTCACATACCAAAAAGCTTTAATTTAGTTTTATCTGTCCAAAAGTTATTCTCTCTGATGTACTGTGGCTTGTCAATGTGCAAATTCAAATTGGCCTTTTTATGTGTCTTTCCAAAGTTGAGTCTTCTACCATGAAGCCCACTTTTATTCAGATATAACAGATGGTGTGACTTAACACTAGAATTACCAACGAGCCTGCCAACGTATTGTGCAATGTTACATGTGATGTGTACTGAAGTGACTTTAGCTACAGGTGAAAGTTCTTGTCGCACCCTACACAACTCTGTTTGATCTCATTCTGGAAAAGATCCCAGTCGCCCCACGAGAGAAAGACTTTTCGAGACTAAGGTCATAAAGCTTATAAAACCGTTTTTGGACAAAGGCAGAACCATAAAGACAGCTGAGTATAGCTTCCACCTGCAGCTGAAATCATTTCAGTACACATTTCCTGGGTCAGCATACCCGCGTATCTTTTGTGAAAGTGCTTATTTGATATTTGGACTTCAGTCTTCACACATTATACACTTCATGTCAAAATTTTATTGGTAGTACTAAAACATGAAAATAGTTTGTCTGTTAGGTATGTGTTCAACATTTCATGCATTTCCTGTCATCCTACACTTACACAGATCTTTGTGGACATGGAACACACATGAAATTCATGGGATAGCAGGCTGCTTGCTGCTTATCGACACATTTACAAGACAAAAGACGCTGACGGAGAGGTGCGAGTGGATTTAAGGTTTACTGAGTTTATGAGTTTTTTCGTAAGCTTTGGTAATTCTAGTGTTAAAACTATTGTGAGGTTGGTCTGAGTCTGTCTTGACATTTTCCTTGGTTCTTACTCCACCAATTCAAACTGTTCTTTTGGTCAATCTGATGTCAAATTTCCTCTTGCAGCATGTCCAGGGAGGTTCACCATGGTCCCATGGACCTTAAACTTCTTGATAATACTAGCTATCATGGTCACTGGTACATGTTTAATGTGATGTAAACAATGACACAACACAGCTGACTGAGGACTTTGCTGCATTTAAACAGACTGAGTGACTGATTATAACATTGAAGACACTTGTGATACTAATTAGAATAATTATACTGTGTAAGATGTCACTACAGTCCAATCATTACTCTAGCTTCCAAAGGGTCATAATAATTTAGACCATGACATTTTAAACTTTTTAAATTGTATGTTAAGTCCTAAATCAAAAGCAAAGTGCCTGTTCTATGGATTATATCGTAAAGTATGGTTGATGTCAATTGCATTTGTCAATTTTAACTTATTTCACATAAAATTGTAATTCTTTTTTAATAGTGGAAGGGTATCAATAATTTTGGCCACATCTGTCAATACAATACCAGCAACAAACAAAAAAGAATAAACTAGGCATGTGTCACCATTGTGCTTATGATGGAAGTCAAAGGGCTTAGCTTAACACTAGAATTACCAGAGCCTACGCAAAAACTCATAGATCCATCCCACCTTAAATCGCTTCTTAAAACCGTTCTCACCTCTCTGCCAGGATCTTTTGTTCATCTAAATATGGTGATAAACACAGGCTGCAAGCAGCCGACTATTCCATCCTCCCACCGACTTAACTTCTCCCAGCTCATGCCTTGATTGATTATCTGGGAGTGGAGTTTTAGAGTGGAAATAATAGATCATTATTTGGAACACAATCATTTCATGTGTGTTCCGTTTCTACAGTAATCTGTGTAAACACATTGTTAAAACAGAAACTTTTTCATATTTTAGCAATAAATATTAGGCATAAAATAGGCATAACTATAAAATGTGTGAAGCCTGAAGGCCAAAGATCAAATAAACACTTTCACAAAAGGTTCAAGAATGTAACAACAGCTTCTGTGGTGTACCAGTAAGATTTTGTCTGTCAGAGAGCTGCAGACTTGCCATACCTTAGAGACCAGAGTTCGATTCCCTACTAGGGAGAAAATGTTTTTTTTTTTTACCTTCGCCGTTCTGCCTGCCTGAACTCACTGTCTATCTATATAGTAATAACAGTAGTTTTATAATTATATAGTAGCTTCCCTGTCTGCCTATCATATAGTGCCTTTCCTTCCCATCTATCTATATATCTACCCCCTTAGCTGTTTTTTTATATATCTATTATACAGTGCCTTCCCTGTTTATTTATATATCTAGTGCCAACTCTGTCTGTCTGTCTGACTGATTGCATATAGCGCTGAACTTCCTGCTCTGTACTATTCTGTCCTCTGCATGTCCTGGAGTACAAAAGAAACAGCAAACAGCCACATGTGGGCAAGATCGGGGGGAAAAAAAATGCGGTCACTGATTACAAACCACAAGATGAAAGAAAGAGACAATATATGTGAAAACATCATTGCACTAATACAATATTGTTTGAAAACGAACAGCGTCAGATTGGGTTTGAATATACGCCCGATCTGATGCTGTTCGTTTTCAAATAATATTGCATGTACTGTGTGTTGAAACTGATGCACTGAATAAGCTGACGCCTTCTGTAACAGCGCCAGCATGTATTCAAACCCGATCTGACGCTGTTCGTTTTCAAGTAATATTGCATGTACTGTACTATTTTAGAATAAAAACATACATTTGATTTCAGTCAGTCTGTAAGAGCCAGTGTAAATGCATGATAATTGTAAAGGTTCGCTTTTTTTGTTTTTAATTCAGTTCCATTGTCTCAGTCATATTCAAGATCCCCCCTCCCCATCTAACACTGCTGTTTTCACATAAAGACACGTAATAGTTCAAATGTTATTTATTTGGAGACGCGCTATAGCTTGAATGTTATTTATGTGGGGAAGAAAGTACAGTGTCAGGTGCTCATTCAGTGTAATAGGAACCATACCACAGAGAGGTGTGTACACTGCAACAAGTACACATGTCGTAAATGTAGGAAGGGTGTGTGGGAACTGTTAATATTTGAATGTGATGATTTTATATAACACGGATCGGAAATCAGCAGTTCTTAGCATTACACCACGCAAGCTGTCGTATCAATCGCCTACTGTAACTTGCTTTCTTTTTTCTTCAGTTATAGTCTTGAATAAAAGTGCACTTGTTTTGTTATACTTGTACACCAACATATGTTCCTATGTTTGAGCAACACAGGCATGCTCAAAAAATACACATGTAATGCCACGAAAAGTGCACGCAGGCACTTCAGTTCGCAAGCATTGGTACGAGAATGCAGTCACAAGTACACTGCAGATGTACAGGGTGCACACAAAGTAAGTATACCCCTATCTTTAGGTGCATTTACAGGAATAATCATGACAATTTGGTTCCTGTGGACATCAGCCTAAGTCTTCCTGGTATTTCGAGGTGTGTTTCCGACATCCTGTCTGGTCCTGCCACCTGCTGCCGCTCAAGAAATCGCAACAATGTGGCAGTCATTCCAAGATGAAGCAATGGGTGTTTTCACAATCGAGGAGCGTTTGGTGGCCACTGTGTGGGTTCATGAGCGGCCTGTTACTGGGAAACCGATCAAAAATGTCATTGATGATTTTGTTGTGCGTTTTAGGAAGGCATCACTGACAAAGAGGACGTTGTTGCAGTGAGAGAAGAAGGCTTTAGCAACGGGCAGTGTCCGAGATGTGCCGCGAAGTGGAAGACCATCCACAAGGTATGAAATGTGTGCAGATGTGGCAGAGTCTGTCCAACGATCTCCAATGAAATCCACTGGTAAATGTGCTGCTGAGTTGGGAATAGCGAAATCGACAATGCGAAAACACATCAAACAGGACTTGCAAATGAAATGTTGGCGTCCATTGCACGTTAACGAGTTATCAGATGCCGACTTGGACAGATGTCAGGAAACTTGTGATCTGATGCTGCACCAATTTCCAACAAATGCTGAGAAGGAAAAGGTTATGTTCTCTGACAAGTGGGTGATTTATCGCAGCTCCCGCAATCAAAACGTGTTTTTCTGGGGAAAACAAAATCCACATTTCTTTGAAGAAATTGGGCATAGCCCACCATACCTGATGATCTGGGCCGGAATGACAGCACAGCATTTGTTTGGCCCTTATTTTTTTGATGATTCTGTTAACCAAATCAGTTATCTGGAAATGCTAAATGGCAGGCTCATCCTGCAACTGAGAAACTAGGGCATCCTTGACAGTGGTTGGTTTCAACAAGACGGGGCACCTGCCCATTTCAAAATCACCGTGCGTGATCGCCTCAACAAAGTTTTTGGGAATCGTTGGATTGGACGAGGATCAAACAACAATCCTGCTCCTCTTCCGTGGCCTCCGAGAAGCCCTGATCTCACAACTCCAGATAATGCACTCTGGGGGTTTATCAAAGAAGACGTGCGGAAGCGCCATTATTCATCGAATGATGAACTGAAACATGCGGTTCGCTTAGCGTTCCAGAAAGTCACCCCTCAAATGTTGCAGAACATGAGCAGGAGAACCTGGTGGTGCATTAGGCTAGGTAGAGATCATGGAGGAACCCGTAGAGATGTTTAGGATTCCTAAGAGGTAACCTTTAGCTTTCAAAATCCTCCAAAAGATAGGGGTATACGGACTTTGTGCGCACCCTTGTATAGCACGTCTCTTTGTAAAAACAGCAGTGTCACATAGGGAAGGAGGATCCTAAACGTGACTGAGAGAATGAAATCGAATAAAAAAAAAACAAAGAAAACTTTACAAGTATAAATTACACCGGCTTTTACACACTGAACTCAAATGTATGTTTTTATTCTAAAATAGTAAGAATAAGAGCAGTTTACTTCTCAAAATGGAGTCGTTTGGGATGACCTTTTGATTACCAGTGTCTGGGATGCCAGGGGCAACGACCCGGCCGGGACGCCGTGAGGAACCGGAAGAGGGTCAGAGCCCACCCTGGCACTTCCGGCAGCTCTCCGGGTGCCGTCCTAAATCTTCCCCCCAGCACTTCCTGGTGTGGCGGAAGTGCTGGGGTAACAGGTCCCCAAGGCATTGGGGCGCCTCCAGGCGGTGACCACGGGCCCCTACAGGGTGGAGCTTCCATGCCCTGTACCCATGGCCCCCAGAGCAACCAGGAAGGCGGCCCCCACGTAATCCAGGGTGGGCTCTGACCCTCTTCCGGTCTTTCACGGCGTCCCAGCCGGGTCGTGGCCCCTGGCATCCCTGACACCAGTTAGCAGCTGATACCATTACGCTGCCATGGCAATTTTAATAAATGTGTGTCAATGTTGCATGTTAAGGCGGCTTTTTTTTTCTGCAGTTATATTTTTGAATAAAAGCGTACTTGTTCTGTTATATTTGTACCTTTTGTGAGTGTTTCTTTGATATTTGGACTTCAGGCTTCATACATTATATAGTTTATGCCTACGTTTTGTAATTTTCTACTACAATATGAAAAACGTTTCTGTTTAAAAATGTGTTTACACAGATTACTGTAAAAACGGAACACTCGTGAAATGCGTGTATTTCAAATAACGATCTATTATTTCCACTCTAAAACACCACTTCACTCCGAGATAATCAATCAAGACATGAGTTGGGAGAAGTTCATGCACGTTCTAAGTCAGTGGGGGGATGTAATAGCTGGCTGCTTGTAGCTTGTGTCTATCAGCACATTTAGATGACAAAAGACGCTGGCGGAGAGGTGAGAATGGTTTTAAGAAGCAATTTAAGGTGGAACAGATCTACGAGTTTTTTCGTAGGCTCTGGTAATTCTAGTGTTAATAATATGCCGGACCAGGGGTTGCCAATGAGCACTAATGCCTGTTCTTCTCTTCTTACAGACTTCCAGAAAGAAAGCCCATGTCAACACATCACTTCCACCTCCAATCCTGATTTTACTTCTGGACCCTGGTGATGACCTCACTTCCCTTTCCTGCCTTTCTGCTATAAAACCAAACTCCTTACCATTTTACTTCAGTTCAATACAAGCTTATGTGTGGACTCGGTTCTTTGTGATTAGTAATTTCAAATTGCTTCACAATACAAATGGTGGATCTACAAACCTTTTTCTTCTGTTCTTGTCTTTCTTGCACATGATACATTGAATTCAACATACACATATAATATACATATTTAATACTCATGCATTTTTAAGCATGAATAACTAATTAGTATTGTTATAAGTTGCAAACCATTTTTTTTCTGTATCTGCCCATGCCAGAAGATGGTCCTTTGCTTTGGGAAATGGAAGATGGAGAAAAGTGACTGTTCCAGATGACTGGGATCTTTAGTTATACTGCTCACCTTTTTAACGCAGAGTGTTATGTAAGTCCTGAACAGAAAACATTATGTTGACTTCACCTCCCTTTGCCATATGCTTTGCTGTTATAAGCTCAGCAGGTTCCAGAATGTTATGCAGCCAGAGAAAAAGAAATAATTTGATACTCTACCAATTCCACAAGTATTGTTAGCACACTGTAAAATGTTTCCTAAGTGTAAATTCAAAAATCACATAATAAAAGGCCTTTTTTCAATCATTGCCACCTAGAATGACTGACTTACTTTGTAGATTCACTTCTGTGCCATCTGGACTGAACTGAATTAAGAACTGCAACAACAGACTTTAATTCCTGGAGCAAGAGCAATGACTTTCAAAATATACATATAATTAACACATAAGTAAATAGGATAGGCTTCAAGTTATCAAGTATTGCCTACAATTCAGAACACTATAAACTATAGAATACTAAAACATGCTCATTTTTTTGCCATTAGAGAACGCTTTTTTTTTTAGAAAACCTTTCAAAAAACTAAATTGCACTAATTGATCTTACAAGATATTTCAGTTAGTAGAGTCAGAAAGTCCAGACACCATGGCAGCTAAAATCATATGAAAAGAGACAAAAAGTTGTATGTTAAAGAATGCAAAATTTCTTTACACTTCAAATCTAGAAATGCCTAAATCTCTTGCTAAGAAATGAGATACGGGGTATATTAAAAAGAGTTACTTGTGGTAATTTACATTTCACAAACCACTGACTTCAATAACTGTTGAGTTTTATTGAAGACTAGATCTTCATTTGTGTAAAAAATCATTGGTCAAGATTTACATATATAAATACAGTATATAGAATAGTATACAGTATATAGATGATTCACCCTGTGGTGGAATATGCATATGTTCTGGAGGAGGAGCCATGGGCTCCTCACTACCTCCCCTGGGAAGCTTGGTGGCAGCCTCCCTGGGTGACGTGGGTGCCTCAGTTTCCTGCAGGGCTCCATGGGAGATGTAGTTTTCCACAAACATGTGGGGATCTGGAATGGCCACCAGGGTGTGCTGCCTGGATCCCGGAGCTTGTGTGGACACCTCTACAGCCCTGCCCGGAAGTGCAGTTAGCTACAGGTGATCAAGCACCTGGAGCACTTCTGGATGGGCTATAAAAAAGGGCCAGCATCCACCACTAATTAGCCAGAATCAGGAGGAAGAGGACGAGATTACCTGGGAGGAGTGGTGGATGTGCCAAGGTAGAAAGGACAAGTATTTGTGGAGTGAAGTGCTTTTGGGAATGTGTTGAGCCAGTGGGACACAGGGAAGACGTGCCCTACAGCTAAAGAGCAAAATAAAAGCCTGTTGATTTTACACGTGCCTCAGTGTGAATCTGTGCTGGGTCGGGCACCTATATAGCGCCTTTATCACCACCCATTTATTGACTAAGTTTCTTCTACTACATATTCGTGACAAGCCTATCCCAGCATCATCAGGAGCAAAGCAGAAACAAAAAACACCTTATTCATAATAAACATATCAAACATATCTTTGGGATGGAGAAAGGAATACAGAGAAACTGGTGAAAACACACGCAGATATAGAGAGAATGTGCAAGTCCACACATATAGTGAAGTTACGTTTTTACTATATTCTTGTTTTTAATGGTACTGAAGAGTATCAGCCTGCTGCATGTTGGCAGGATATGAAAGAAAGAATTTCACTATACTCTATCCATGTGACAACTTAACTACTGTTACATACAGTATATTGCCTGGCCCAAGAACCTTAGACTATGGCGGTACAGTGGAACCTTGGTTCACGAACGTCTCGGTACATGTACAACTTGGTTTACGACCAAAAAGTTCGCCAAACTTTTGCCTTGGTTCATGACCACACACTCGGTATACGAACAAGCCTGTTTCCCTTTCAGTTTGTACATGTTCAGTCTCTCCCTGTGCATTTCTGCAGTGAGCAAGAGAGAGAGAGCGAGAGAGCGCGACTCACACACACACACACACACACACACACCCACACAGGCAGCGTGAGAGACAGACGCACGCACACAGGCAGCGTGCAGGCACACACACAGGCAGCGCGAATGAGACACACACACACAGGCAGCACGAGAGAGCGCCACACACACGCACAGAGGCAGCGTGAGAGAGCGTGACACACACACACACACAGAGGCAGCACGAGATGCAGACACACAGGCAGTGCGAGAGAGAGCTGGACGCATTAAGGTAGGAAGGCAGTTAAAGAATGCACTGGGCTTGATTTTGTTTTCACTTCTGTTTCCAGCGATCTGTTCGTAGCGTGCATTGTTGCAATGTTATTTTTCTTGGTGGTTTATTAAATTACGGATTTTTTCAAATGTTCATTTTTTTCCCTGTGCTTAAAACTCATTAAAAAAAGTGCTTTTAGCCAGCGGTTGGTAGCGCTATAGCGCGAACTATTGCAGTGTTAGTTTTCACTGTTATTTAAGGTGTTCTCAATATTATTCAATGTTTTTACATTTAGTTTACTATTACGCTGTGCATTCTATGGTTTAACTAACTATATTTTTGCTTAAAAACTTAAAAAAGATATATATTTACATACAATTCGTTTGGTCTGGAACGGATTAATTGTATTTACATACAATCCTATGGAGGAAATTGCTTCGGTTCACGACCAGATCTGTTTACGCCCAGAGTTTTGGAACAAATTATGGTCGTGAACCATGGTTCTACTGTACAAGTCAACAGATGTGCCACCATGCTGCTCCTACATTATTCAACATAAAAATCATTTGCGCATTAAATATAGTGTAGGTGCATTTGATGAAGGTTTCCAAATGGTTCAAAATAGCTCAAATGCAGCTACTAGATAGGCATTCTGGCACTAATATGACTCATCATACAAAAAATACTACACAGTCCAAGTTTCTTCATTTTTAAAGATTTTAGTGAAATGCAAAGTAAACAGTACACACAATAAATAGAGAAAATATTTGACAATACACACGCAAAAGAAAGGGGAAAAGGGAAACTTATTATATTCTGCTTAAATATCTAGGTTATATTTCTTAAGGGTTCTGTGTATCATTCTATGTAACATTCTATGTATCTGTCTATGCAGCAGTCAGAATACTATATGTCCTTAATGTCTGTCTGTCTGACCATTCATGTTTCTTTCTAGCTGTTGTGATGGATGGCCGGGGTTTCAGTCCGGCCGGGACGTCCCTCAACGAAAGAAACCCACCTTTTCAGGGCACTACATCCCCTGGGACGCTAGATGGCAGCTCCCCTGGATGGAAATGGTTCCTCGGATTCCCACAGGGCAGTATCAATCAATCAATCAATATTTATTTATATAGCACATATTCATACAAAAAAATGTAGCTCAAAGTGCTTTACAAAATGAATAGAAAAATAGAAGACACAATAAAAAATAAACATAAGTCAACATTAATTAACATAGAAGAAGTAAGGTCCGATGGCCAGGGTGGACAGAAAAAACAAAAAAAACTCCAAAAGCTGGAGAACAAAAATAAAATCTGTAGGGGTTCCAGACCACGAGACCGCCCAGTCCCCTCTGGGGGACTCAGTATGGGACATGGAGTCCATCTCTTTAACCCTGTTGGGTGCCGTGGGTGCTGCCAAGGGGAGCTCACCAAGAACCAGGGGAATATTACCATGATGCTAGTACTTCGAAGTCACGATAATGGAAACCCGCAGTACTTCCGGGACACCTGAAGAAGGTGTTTAACCCGGAGAAGGAATACTTCCAGGTCATGGACTTTAAAAAGGATTCTGCTCTGGGAAACCCAGCAGTTTGAGCCGGAGTTGGGTGATAGAAGAACGGAGCTGCTGGGAGTGGAGGATTGTTTATTGTATTATTATTATTGGATTTGTGAATTGTGGAGGGTGCGGTGCTTTGTGCATTATAACTGAAGAAAATATTAAAATTCTTCTTGGTGTCTTTTTTAAGTATGTCTTGGACGTCTGTCTGGTGGGTTCAACAGGGCAACAGCGCCCCTAACGTCCACACTGTCTAACTTCAATCTATGGGCTATTCTACTGTCACACAGAGTTAAGATTATGAATATTCCATTTTCTCTAACTTAAAAGGGGTTAAACTGAATCTTCCATTGTCTATGTTAAGCTGTACTATATTCAAGTTCAAGCTAAGCAGCCTAAGGACAATTTACTATTATCATTAACTTAAAGGATTTAGCTCTTATATACAGCGTATCTATTCATCTGTTCATTTTCTGAGCCTCTTTTTTCAGATGTTTGGAGTCACAGTCTATTCTTGAAGCATCATGAATAACAAGGATTTTAATCCAATGGAAATATATACAATATGTGAATTTTAAAATCATAGTCTCTAAACAAAGCTCTAACAGACAACAGTATGGTTAAAAACATACCCATTTCGTGAGTTGTTTCCTGAGAAAACCAAGCACAGGAAGCCTTATTGAATGTACACACCAGCCAAATGGGATTTTCAGCATTTTTTTTTTTACATTTTTGAATGTGCAGGGAAGAATTGTTAAACATTATATTAGCTAAGAAAATTTTAATTCAATTCACATTATTTTTGCATAGTGCTCTTTAATGAATGAGAGCTGAGAGCACTTGAACATGATTCTGGATATAATGCAATGATAAAAATAACATCCTTCCATACAAATAAAATCATGTGCGTTATAGGTTTAAATGTGCTGAAATTTGAAAGTTTTCCACCATAAACCTTTTCCACAAGATATTGGATTCAATGAAAAATGTTGTTTTGAAAAAAAAAGATATTTTAAAGATAAGTTACATTTATTTTATGTAGATGGCGATGCACAAACCAGTGTGTTTCTCTAATGCCGGTCCCAAGCCCAGATAAATGGGGAGGGTTATGTCAGGAAGGGCATCCAGTGTAAAATTTTGCCAGATCAATAAGCAGACAACAATGCAAATTTCCATACCGGATTGGTCGAAGCCAGTGCTGTTAGCCAACAGGGTTCTAGTGGAAATTGGGCTACTCTTGGCCAAAGAAGGAGAAGAAGAGGGGGGAGACGTGTCCAGAGGCAGGAGGAGAGGAGGAAGGTAAAGAGTGGAACTGAGGGTAGGAACTTTAAATGTTGGTTGTATGACTGGTAAAGGGAGAGAGTTAATCAATATGATGGAGAGAAGGAAGGTTGATATATTGCACGTGCAAGAGACTAAATGTAAGACCAGGTGGATCGGTAATGGATTCAAATTGTTCTATCATAGTGTGGATGGGAGGAGAAATGGGGGAGAGATTATTCTGAGGGAACAGTTTGTCTAGATTGTTTTATAGGTGAAAAGAGTGTCAGACAGAGTAATGACTATGAAGCTGGAAATTGGTGGTGTGATGATGAATGATGTTAGTGCATATGGCCCGCAAGTTTGGTGTGCGATGAATGAGAAAAAGATTTCTGGAGTGAATTGGATAATGTGATGAACAGTGTACCCATGGGACAGAAAGTGGTGATTGGTGCGGATTTCAATGGACATATCAGTGAAGGGGATTTATAGGAAGTGATGGGTGGGTATGGTGTCAAGAATTAGGAATGAAGAAGGTCAGATGATAGTGTATTTTGCCAAAAGGATGGACATGGCAGTGGTGAATACATGTTTTAAGAAGAGTGAGGAACATAGGGTGACGTACAAGAGTGGAGGAAGATGCTCACAGGTAGATTACATCCTATGCAGAAGAGTTGATCTGAAGGAGATTTAGGACTGCAAAGTGGTGCCAGGAGAAAGTGTAGTTAGACAGCATAGGATGGTGGTCTGTAGGATGACATTGGAGATCAAGAAGATAGGGAGAGTGAGGGCAGAGCCAAGGATCAAATGGTGGAAGCTGAAAAAGGAAGACTGTAAGGTTGAGTTTAGGGAGGAGGTAAGACAGTACAGAGTAACGGATTGTGGAAGAGAAGTGAAAAAGAGAGTGCAGGCAGGGTGGAATGGGTGGAGAAGTGTGTCAGGAGTAATTTGTGACAGACGGTTATCAGCAAGAATGAAAGGGAAGGTCGACAGGACAGTAATGAGACCAGCTACGTTATATGAGCTGGAGATGGTGGCACTGACCAGAAAGCAGGAGACAGAGCTGGAGGTAGCAGAGTTAAATATACTAAGATTTGCAGTGGGTGTGGTGAGGATGGACAGGATTAGAAATGAGTACATTAGAGAGTCAGCTCAGGTTGAACGGTTTGGAGGCAAACGTCAGAGAAGTGAGATTGCGTTGGTTTGGACATGTGAAGAGGAGAGATGTTGGGTATATTGGGAGAAGGATGTTAAGGGTAGGGCTGCCAGGAAAGAGGAAAATAGGAAGGCCTAAGAGGAGGTTTATAGATGTGGTGAGAAAGGACATGCATGTGATGCATATAACTGAGCAAGATGCAGAGGACAGTAAGATATGAAAGAAGATGATCCGCTGTGGCAACCCCTAACGGGAGCAGCTGAAAGAAGAAAAGTAAGAAGATTTTATGACATACATATTTTTCATGCTCAGAATAATATTTGAAGTATATTTTGTGCTGAAAATGGCAGTCTTCCCCGTTCTTAGTGAATGCTGAGGTGGAAACAGCCTAAAATAAGGAATTTGCTTCACATTTTTGCTCTCTATCAGTTTTTTTTTTCCGGTTCCTATTCCTTAAAAATAGCCAGCAATTTAATTTTATAAGGTTAGAAAAATACCATTTTATTATCCAGAAGAGAGGAAGTTGTTTAAATAAATATTTTTTGCAGGAAACTGCAAGGTCAGGTTGATCCATCAATTGTCTTGACCAGGTAATAGTTAAGTAAACAGTAAAAGAATACACATCCATTCTTCATTAAAAGCTACAAGGAACTAATTGAAGAACTTTTCTCTCCCTACCTAGCACTTGGGCATAACATCTTTTTAAAAATCCATTTCCTACATTCTAGTTTGGATTTTTTCTGCTAAAATGGAAGCAATCTCTGATGAACATGGTATAAGGTTGGACCAGGACATTGCTCAAACGGAAAGACTTTATTGTGGAAAATCAAGTGAGTCTGTCTTACAAACATCTTTTGGTCATTCCCCTGTGAAACACCTTCAGAGGATTATATATGGATAAAAAGTACCAAAATGCTACATTTTGTAAGTAATAATTTTATTTAAGATAATTGTATGTGTAATGTATTATTTTTGAAGTCTAAGTAAGTAATTTAAAAAATATATTGTTTTTTTCACTAAAATAGTGCTTTTTCATTTTAAACCATTATTTCTTGCATACTGAATAGAGCAATTCTGTTGCCAGATTTGGATTAAGAACCTTCAATTTTGTAAAGGACATCTAAAATTTTTGATTGAAGCAAAACAATCACATACAAGTATAATTAAACTATCCATCCATCCATCTTCCAACCCGCTGAATCCGAACACAGGGTCACAGGGGTCTGCTGGAGCCAATCCCAGCCAACACAGGGCACAAGGCAGGAACCAATCTCGGGCAGGGTGCCAACCCACCGCAGGACACGCACAAACACACCAAGAACACACTAGGGCCAATTTAGAATCGCCAATCCACCTATCCTGCATGTCTTTGGACTGTGGGAGGAAACCCACACAGACACGGGGAGAACATGCAAACTCCATGCAGGGAGGACCTAATTAAACTATATGTTACTTATACAGTATATGTTAATATACTAATTATTTTGGTAATACAGACAAAATTTGATAATTTGTTATTTAGCAATGTAACTGAGAATTTGCCAGTTAACAGTGGAGGAGAGGAAAGCAAAAACTCCAGTCAACAGCATTGCCAGAAAAAATAAACCTCTGCTTCCACAGTTGGTTATAAAAACCAAAGTCTCAGACAAAGTCAGACCAAGTTACAGTGCTGAGAATCTACCCAACTGGCCATCTGTCCCTGTACTTTGAACTTTATTTCCAGGCACCATTATTACTAGGAATTTACCTTGGTGCAATATCCATATTTAATATAACATGTAAAATGTGGTAATATCACAGTGCAATCATGTCCAGTAATATAAAGAGTAATCTTTAAACAATAGGCATAATTTAGGTTGAACAGAAGTGTTTGGAGATCTGAGAAAAGAAGAGATGAATCTGAGACTGTCTTTAAGCAAAAATGAAAGTAAAAAAAAACTACATACCAGATTGTTCTTGTTTTTAGTAGCTGGTAAATTTTCTGTGATGATAGTAACTGAAAGAAATAATTGCCCTGCCAAAGGATGAAAAGGTGCAATAGGAAGAACCAGGAGATTTAAAACATAAGTCAAAAACAAGCGAGAGTAGAATTCAGAACGATTGTGCATCGAAACTCAATGTGTAAACCAAAAGTTAGAGTCTCAAGAAAAAGCTAGACGTCAAAAACTGTAAAAATCTAATAAATACATACTAAAGGCTTTTAAAGAAAGTATCAACAGACTTGGACAAATGCATACATACGGCACCAGCTTTAATGAGGTCATGCAGATGTTGTCAAGCTCCAATTTGTGGAACCAGGCCTCCTAACAGCAAGATATTGCATAATAGCAAACTGTACTCAAAATAACAGCAAAGAGAAAACAACATGGCATCATTGTGATTTCAAAATATGATATAAACTTAAAATAATTTCAAAACCAAAATGAAAGTAAAAAACATCAGTGCATTAAAACACACAAAAAAATCAATAAATAAAAAAAAATGTTTTTTTAACATTTTATTTATTCCAAAAATAGGCATTACAGATGAAGCAGAATCATATGACATTTAAACATAAGTTTGTAGTAGTGCTACTTGTCACAGGTGGCTGGGGTGGCGACCCGGCCGGGACACCCCAGAGGACCGGAGGAGGGCTTACGCCTCCCCCCAGACCACGTGGGGGCGACCACCCTGGTGGATATGGGAACCACGAGTACAGAGCTTTGAAGCTCAACCCTGTAGGGGCCTGTGGTCACCAGGGGGTGCGCCAATGCCTTGGAAGCCCTGGACCTCAGCACGTCTGCCACACCCGGAAGTGCTGGGAGAAGAGAAGCGGGGACACCCAGAGTGCTTCCGGGTGCACAGCAGGCACTTCCGCCACACTGGGGAGTGTCGGTGAAAGATTGTCGGGAGGCACCTGGAGCACATCCATGTGATTATAAAATGGGCCGCCTCCCTCCAAACGATGGCTGGAGTCAGGAGACAAGGAAGGATAAGGTCTTGGAGGAGGCAAGGAAGTGGCCTGAAGAGAGATAAGGCATTTGAGTAGGCCTGGACTTTGGAGACTTTGGGGTTGTTTGTACACTATTGTAAATATGGACATGCATAATAAATGTGTTGTGGGTGACTTGAACATGTCTGCTTGTCTGTGTCCGGGCCAGCGTCCACAATGACATCCCAGATGGGACTTTCTGCCTGTTACAAGGCGGGAACCCGTCCTAAATAATATTGTGGATGGCCCGGCGCAGCAGGTGCACCCACACATGTGCCACAGGAGCGGAATGTACACAACCCCGGGAGAAAGAGTTGCCCCACAAACTGCCATCGGACCACGGAAGGACTGTTCTTACCTGGTGCGGAAAGACAATGATGGGCATATACGGAGTGCAGCAGGCTCCTACGAGCGCGCTGCCACTAAATGCGCCCGGGACAGCATTGCGTCCAGGAAGGCCGTGCTGAGGCAACTGCCTCGGACAGACTAGACCCAGGAGGTGAGTTCCCTGCTTGCTGGCAACCAGTCCTGGGGGGCCACGCATGTTTTGTGTTTTGCAGGAACTGCCCGGGTCCGCGTCGGTGGCACACGCGCGCTGATCTGTGGGGCTTCATAGACATGGCAGCAGCAGGGAGAGCTGCCGAGGAGGAGACGCTGCAGCTCAGAAAGCTGGCTCGTCACTGCACCAGGAGGGGGGGGGACCAAAATGGCTGCGGACCAGAAGTCCCTCCCCCAGACAGGCATGGGGTTGGAAGGTGTGTCTTGCATGCCCGCCGATTACTGGATGAAGGTGGGACCAAGGAACGTCCGTCTCATGCAGGGGAAGGACCCGATTGGGCTGGAGGAGAGGCCGCACAGGAAGCAGTCAGCGGATGTGACTGACAGCCAGGTAAGTCAATCACTGGCTGACTTTCTGTGCTTACTGGCAGCTTTGCGTGAGCTGGAGGAGTGCCTCCAGCCCACAAAGTCGCTTTCACAGGTGCTACGTGCCCTCTGTGCGGAGTTGCTGAAGCTGGAAGGAAAGGCAGTTGTGTCAGTGCAGGCGCTGCATGCATGAACAGAATTGTGCGACGCTGGATCCTTTGGCCGGAGTGGTATGGCAGGGACGGTGAGTAGAGCCGACACCGTAAAGCATAAGGGAGATCCCACCGGAAAGGCCCGCGATGTAAATGAACAGAACCAAGTAGGGGGCTCTCCAATAGTGGACACGGCGGTGAGTACTGTGCGCATGGTGAAGGGAGAAAGACTGAGAGGGCTGGCAGGATGGGGGCTGATGTGTGCCCTGGGTCCTAGCGCCCTACACCCTGAGCCAGCGGCGGCCTCGCATCGCTCTATAGGGACGCAGACGGGACAGGATCTGTGCGTTTGCCATGCGCAAATCCAAACCATCACGGCGTCCCAGACGAAAAGGAGGAATCAAGGGAATAAAGCCGGTTCCTCTGCTAAGGGAGGATGTGAGGCAGGAAGCTCACGTCTGGTGGATGGCCGACCTCTGTGGAGGCAGAGGGGAACCCCGAAGTCGGCTGAGGCTACGGGCGTGCGAGTAGCTCCAACCAAAGGGGCACAGAAACCTTGGAGGGGGTACTGAAGGAGTAGGCCCCGGGGTACCGGTAGGAGGGGGGAAGTGTTCCCTGTGTGAGGCACGGCAGGACACCAGGTGGTGGTGTCCAGACAGTGTCTCGGCCCCTGTTTCTACTTCTTATTTTGCAGATCTGAGCCCCAGAGCTTCAGGAGTAGTACCCAATTAGGGGGTAAGCTGCCCCCACAGGACGTGCCGCTCCACCCGATGGGTCTTCGGTGGTGGAAGGGCAGTGTCACAGGTGGCTGGGGCGGCAACCCGGCTGTGACACCCTGGAGGACCAGAGGAGGGCTTACGCCTCCCCCAGACTATGTGGGGGTGACCGCCCTGGAGGATATGGGGACCATGGGTACAGAGTTTTGAAGCTCAACCCTGTAGGGGACCGTGGTCACCGCCAGGGGTGCCCCAATGCCTTGGAAGCCCTGGACTTCAGCACTTCCGCCACACTCGGAAGTGCTGTTGGAAGAGGGGCAGGGACACCTGGAGTGGTTCCAGGTGCTCAGCCAGCACTTCTGCTACACTGGGGAGTACCGGTGGAAGATTGTTGGGAGGCACCTGGAGCACATCCAGGTGATTATAAACTGGGCCGCCTCCCTCCAAACGATGGCTGGAGTCAGGAGACAAGGAAGGATAAGGTCTTGGAGGAGGCAAGTGTGGCGATTGTACTAATAAGTACAAACAGTTCTACAAGGAGCAATTGATTAAGTGCGTTTAAAGTTCTTGCGATGAAACTGTTTCTGAACCGCGAGGTCCGTACAGGAAAGGCTTTGAAGCATTTTGCCGTGGCTGAGACAGCATGTGCTTGATAATGTATCCCGATAATTCTCTTTCCGATCAGCTGCTGCTGTGATTCCCCGCTCAGATACAGTGATATAAATACTCTGAGTGGTGCAGTGAGAGTAATATGGAAAAAAGAAGAAGAAGAAGGTGCAGTGAGAGTAACAACGCTGAAGCAGTTATAGTATTTGGAATATTATGGCTATTCCCTGGACCATTATATTGTTACAAGTTAATTACAATCAGATGCATTATACTAATAAACAATATGCAGTTAGTTTCAGTGTATTTATAAAGCCGCGTCAGGAAAATAAAAGAGTAACCACACAGGAACAGCAGCACTGCTTTGACGCTGGGTGCTGCCAGTCTCCAAAACCGAGCGTAGAACTTGTGTACGACAAGGTATGAGGTACCGTGGAAAAGTGCGTGGCTTTATGTCAAGTGTAGGTTTTATACGCGCGATTTGAATGTGGAAAAGTTCTTACAAAACATTTCTGTGCGTACGCACCTTTTATAAATGAGGCCCCAGGTGATTATAAAAGGGTCTGGAGTCGAAGGAAGGACAAGGTCTTGGAGGAGGCAAGGAGGCGGCCTGAAGAGAGAGAAGGCATTTGAGTAGACCTGGACTTTGGGGACTTTGGGGTTGTTTGTGCACTATTGTAAATATGGACATGCATAATAAACATGTTGTGGGTGACTTGAACATGTCCTCATGTCTGTGTCCTGGCCAGTGTCCACATACTATAAGTTAAAACCTCATTTCCCAGCAGTCCCTGCAAAGGCTCTAATTGGTCTTCTGACTGGGGTGCAGGGGTTGTTGGGGTCAAAGGTGGTCAGAGTGGCTCTTAAAAGGACGGCAGTTGTCCTAAGAAAGAAAAGTGGTTTTTTTTTGTATTTTCTGTTCCATGTACCTGTCTGGCTGCCTTCCATTTGTTAACCGGGCTTAGTCGTTGTGTCCTGGATTGTTTTGTTGTTGGGATCTGGATTGTCTTCTGTCTACCTGTGTGCTGAGGACTGATAGTGAGGTCATGGCCTTCCAGCAAGAAAAGGAGGGCTCCTGAACAGTCCACCCTTCTTCACCTTTTTCAGTGACTACCGGTAGGACTTTTTTTTTCATTCCCTTTCAACATACAGATCTCTAGATTTACTATCATCACCACTTCATTACATCCGGTGCTGTTTTCCATGGACTTTGCTATGGGGGGGTTGTTTGTGTTCATTATATTCTTTAATCATTGTTTGATTCCAGTGTGAATTATTTTGTCTCGGTTTGTGAGTGTGTATGGGTCAGGCCAAGGCTGGGAGCATACCTGGGATCTCCTCCATAAAAGTAAATAAATTACCATTTTCTTGACAGTGTGAATCTAAGCGGCACCGGACCGCTACAAGTTTTACTGAAATTTTAGGAAATGTAAAAGTATGTCCCGTGTGAACGCTGGCCCCGGCACAGACAGACGGACGACATATTTTGCTCCACACACTGTTTATTTACACTATTTACAAAGTCTTTTGCTCACGTGCACCCCCAGTGCCCTCTCGCACCGAATTCCCCAAAGTCCAGGCCCACAGTCTTTTGTGCCTTCCTGGCCGCCTCCAGTCCTTCCTCTTGCTCTGTCCACTTCCTCCCGACTTCCACTGCTGACTGGAGGGAGGCGGCCCCTTTTATGGGGAGCCGGATGGGCTCCAGCTGCTTCCCGGCACTTAACGGTGGCCACACCCCTGTGTGGCGGAAGTGCCGGCTGCGCACCCGGAAGCCGTCCGTGTCTCCCCGGTCATCTTCCCCCCGGCACTTCCTGGTGTGGCGGAAGTGCCGGGTTCCCAGAATAAACAGGCATTGGGGCGCTGCCTGGCGGTGGCCACGGGTCCCTACAGGGCTGGGCTTCCAAGCCCTGTACCCGAGGCCCCTGTCTAACCAGGACGGGCGCCCCACTGCGTTCTGGAGGAGGCACACGCCCTCCTCCGGTCCTCTAAGCCCCGGCCGGGCTCCATCCCGGCCGAGGCCACGGGATGAACCGGCATCGGGGCGCCGCCTGGCAGTGGCCACGGGCCCCTACAGGGTAGGGCTTCCATGCCTTCGACCCGTGGCTCCAAACAGAACCAGGACGGACGCCCCCTCGCGGTCTGGAGGAGGCACAAGCCCTCCTCACGTCCTCCTGGGCGGGGACCACACCAGTAACAAATACAATCAAACCCATTTTTGACAAAAGCAATTACAAATTGTAATAAACTACATTAGAACCCCCACCTTTACCCAAAGCTAAGATCTAATCAGTAATAAAAACTCACTGTGTTATACTACCGCATATTAATTAAAACAATAGGAGTTTAGAATAGACACTGGCTGAAGTCCAGCAGACTTACTACTGAATAACATTAAGGAAATCTTGGCAACTTTTAAAGAGGTTCTGCCGAGTTATATGCAAAGAAAATAATAGATTTTTACTAGTTTTCAATAATATAAGACATAATTTTTCCTTTGAATTATAGATGGTGACTTAGTATTCATAGAACTGAGCAGAATAAGGTGGCATGCTAGCAATGTATTGTAGGCAGTAACAGTCAAGTAATCACCGGATACTCTGACTGAAGTAACTTCAAGCACTGCTGTAAGAAGATTTGCAATGATTGTAAATCCTACACTATTAAATAGATAAATTATTTTCTGAAAGGGTTTTATTTTTGAACAGTTCTAAAACATATGCTTGAGTGACACCTATAGGGTATTGTATAAGCATGTCTATGAAATCAATAAACTTCGCTTGATCAAACTGTATTTTCCAATTGAGGCTCAGTGGGTTCCATGAATGCAAAATATTTCTCATTAACTCAAGACGAGCTTTGGCAATCCACAATTATGTGCACAGTCATGACATTTATGCAACCTGAACAATATATCACTGATATCATCTATCAGAAAGCAACAAAGGTGAGTGCAATATCAAAAGATTGAGTACCTATGACTTTACGCATGAAACTGATGGGATGCATGATGTCTTATGGGAAAAGTTAGAGTTTTATTCAATACAATACAATACAATTTATTTTTGTATAGCCCAAAATCACACAAGAAGTGCCACAATGAGAGACCCTGCCTCTTGACAACCCCCTAGCCTTGACTCTCTAAGAAGACAAGGAAAAACTCCCAAAAAAAACCCTTGTAGGGAAAAATTGTAAGAAACCTTGGGAAAGGCAGTTCAAAGAGAGACCCCTTTCCAGGTAGGTTGGGCATGCAGTGGGTGTCAAAAAGAAAGGGGTCAATACAATACAATACACAAAACAGAACAAATCCTCAATACAGTATAAAAATAAAAATTTTACAAGTACGGAACAGAATTTAACAGTAGATGATATCACATATATGATTTGGATTTGTTTGAGTCCTGGAGACATTAGCCATCAAGCTGCCTCCCCCATTTGGCCAATCCACAGCTGAAACAGCACTAGGCCAGCCAATCGGATGAAAGGACCCCTCTACCCCACGATTCCTGCGACTCTCCATCAGGGATGACTTTACCTTAGGCAGGCAAAACAACTTGGCAGGTGGGCCATGGCACCAAGTACCACATTTGAGTACCGAGAAGAGAAAAAGAATAGGTGAGGGTTAGTATCAAATTATAATTATCATGTTACTTATGTTTTAGTGCTAATGACTAACAACAGAGATGCAGGCTTTACAGTTAATCAGCAGCTCTAGTCAGGATATGCTAAACTGAAGTAGTGAGATTTCAGCCGGTATTTAAAAGCTGAGACCGAAGGGGCATCTCTTATAGTAGCAGGCAGACCATTCCACAGTTTAGGGGCCCTGGACCTAAACGCTCGATCTCCCACTGTTATTTTATTAATCCTTGGAATCATAAGCAGACCAGCATCTTGAGATCTTAATGGCGCTCTGGGTTGTAAGTCATGATAAGTTCATACAAGTAAGCCAGACCTTGGCCATTTAATGCTTTATATGTTAAATGGAGGATTTTGAAATCTGCCCTAAACTTAACTGGGAGCCAGTGTAAGGATTTAAGAATTGGAGTTACGTGTTCATATTTTCTTGTTCTTGTAATAATTCTTGCAGTAGCATTTTGGATTAACTGGAGGCTGTACATAGAACAGTTTGGATATCCAGTGAACACCGCATTGCAGTAGTCAATCCTACTAGAAATAAATGGATGAATTAATTTCTCAGAATCCTGTTTATTTAGAAAGCGCCTTAATTTCCCAACATTTTTAAGATGGATGAAACATGATTTGGACATCTTTGTAATATGCGCTTTAAAGGACATGCTAGAGTCAAAGATAACTCCAAGATTGTGGGCTGATTCAGTAAAATTAATGGTGATTCCAACTGAGTTAAATGATGACAAAATATTGTGATCAGCGTCATTCCCTCCAACAATTAACTCTCTGTTTTATCTATATTTAATGACAAGTAGTTCTCATCCATCCACTCCTTTAATTCATTAACACAACTAATTAAAGACAACATCAGAGAGACTCCATTTGATCTAAGTGAAAGGTCTAACTGGGTGAGTGAAAATTAACATTAGGTTTTCTAATGATAGAACCCATTGGGAGCATGTAAATTGAGAATAGTAAAGGTCCCAGTACTGAGCCCTGCGGGACACCATATTGAACTTCTGTGTATAATGATGAAGTACTGTCAGCACATTTCTGTACATATTGGAATCGATTTGATAAATAAGAACTAAACCAGGGAGAGTTTCTATGTGCTTTGATCACTTTTTTTTTATGGGGAGCCACTGCGTCCAGAGCATCTCTCAAGGTCACATTATAATGTGATGTTAGCTGATCTAAATTGTTTTTCATGTTTGCATTTGATGTTAACTGATCAAAATGGTTTTCCACAATTACACTCAACTTACTCAAAGTATCTATAAATATAAAACTATAAAGTTTTAGTTGTCATAAAATAGAAAAACATGCAACAGAGATAGTGGCTTTTCAGCAGTTCATCAAGAAATAATACCGTATATCTTCTAGTAGTGGCCGGCTTCTTATTGACTCCCGTTTCCAATAAACGCCAGGTTTGAAGAGATGTTGCAACAAATAGACGCCGGTCTCCAATAGTAGCTGGTCTCCTTTAAGCGCCGGTCTGTAGTAAACGCCGATCTCCAATGACCAACTGCCTTTTTCGTACGTTAATCCTCTTTTCATACCACCTGGGCTACCGCACTCCTGCAGTGAATCATACGATAAGTACTTTTTGTGTCAAAAATGTTTTGTTGTGGGATGCTATCGAGGAAGGAAGAAAGTCAAAAAGAAATTTCTTTGTGTACATTTTGCCCTTTCGTCTCCACGTCAATCATAACCCCACAGGGAGGGCAGAGGTGGCAGGAAGAATATGAAAATGCCATCTTCGACACATTAATCCTCTTTTTTGACCACGGAAGAAGGGGCTGTATTGTGGCTGAACAGACAGTACATGATCACGTGAAATACTCTGCGCCCTCTTCCTCGGAGACCTGTTAAACTTTACCTCAACTGACACTTTTGCCTTCGGAAGGGTCGTGCGGGTTTCTGTTTAAGTCACTGTGTTCTTGTGGGCCCGTGTTTGTAGTGTGAGCGATGGGAAGGAAACAGTCATTTGATTTTGTATTCAAACTCAGTGCGGTAACATACACAAAAGAACATTTAGGCGAAGAAGCTGCACGACATTTTGGGGTGGATCCAAAACGTATCTGAGAATGTTGCAAGCAGATGACTGATATTGAGAAAACGGCTGCAGAAAAAGGTGCCGGAAGTAAACGATTGCCTGGTGGAGGAGCTAAGAAAGTGAGAGAAGAGATAGATGAACTGGTGTTAACATGGTTTATTGAACAAAGACTGAAAGGTGCGCGTATCTCCAGGAAAATGGTCCGCACGAAAGCAAAGAGGATTTTTGATACGGAGATTGATGATGCTTCAAAAGGAAAAGAAACATTCGTAGCCAGTGCTGGCTGGCATGACAAATTTATGTAAAGCCATCATTGATCTCTCCGTCGGAAGACATCGCTGGCGCAGAAGGATCCAGAACAAGTTATTGACAAGCTTGTCTCTTTTGTGATGTGGGTTGCCAATCAGCGAACTGCAGATGGAATTAAGGACGGCAAAATCATTGGAATGGACGGGACATCTCCTTGGTTCGACATGCCTGGTTCTACAACAGTTGAACCACCTGGCAATAGGAGTGTTACATTAAAAACTTCTGGTAACAAGGAATCTCATTTCACTGTCACATTGGCAGCGAAAGCAGGTGGCACAAAATTGAAGCCGTTAATCGTATTTTGGGGTGCAAAGCGAGAAGTGGCAAGACTACAGGATGTCCAAGAAGCTGTGGTTGCGACCTCAACAAACGGATGGATGAATCAGGAATTAACAATAATGTGGTTGCAGAAAGTTTGCGGTGCTTTCTGTTTCTGAAAGAGACTTCTTGTCTTGGACGCTTACCACTGTCACATCAGTGAGGAAACGAAACAAGAACTGAAGAAATATAAAATGTCAACGGCAGTTATCCCTGGTGGTTGCACCAAGTACGTCCAACCTGCTGATGTTATTTGGAACAAGCCCCTCAAAGACAAGCTTCGAGAGTTGTATGATAATTGGATGGCAGGGGAAGAAGATAAGGGGTTTACAGATGGCGGAAATTTGAAAGCGCCGGCACTACGTTTGTTAGTAACGTGGATAATATCAGCTTGACAAGAAACCACCCCAGAAATGATAATAAAATCCTTCAGGGATTGTGGAATCATCAATGCATGCGATGGATCTGAGGACCATCTTAACCGCTGTTTTAAGGAGGGCCAGCCATGCCATGCTGGGAGTGCAAAACTGATTACCGCACGACAACAAGCAATGGGAGTACCTGTATTGCCATCACAAGAAGAGGAAGATGAAGAAGAACTCGCAAATAACGAAGCAATCATTACCGATTCAGATGACGAGTAGATGGTAAGTACTGTACTTTATTGTATCTTATCCAATCTCATGTCGTAATGTATTCGTATATTCGTGAGTTTGGAGCTTATTGCATTTTCTTATGTTCAGCAGGGGACTTGTCGGGCTGATGAGTGCTTTCAAGTGAAATTCGGACTGGTGCAGGCCAATGCTGGTGGCATCAATGGCAAGAAAGTTGACATCTACCGTACCTGTTGTGGAAATGGCCCGGACACAAACAGGTAGACATGTTGAAAGTCACCACCACACGTTTATTTTACAAACTATTTACAAGAATCAGTGCACACAACCCCTTCAGTCCCCAAAGTCCTGGCCAAACAACACCTTGCCTTTCTTCGGCGCCTCCACTCGCTCCTTCTGCCTTGTCCTGCTTCCACCCGACTCCAGCCTTGAATGAAGGGAGGCGGCCCCTTTTATCCGCACCCGGATGTGCTCCAGGTGCTCCCCGGCAATCTCCCACTGACACGCCCCAGTGTGGCGGAAGTGTCAGCTGTTCTCCCGGAAGCTCTCCGGGTGTCCCAGCTTCTCTTCCCCCCGCACTTCCTGATGTGGCGGAAGTGCTGAGGTCCAGGGTTCCCAAGGCATTGGGGCGCCCCCTGGCGGTGGCCATGGGCCCCTACAGGCTTGGGCTTCCAAGCCCTCTACCCGTGGCCCCCAAACCAACCAGGGTGTGCGTAGACCGTCTTCCGGTCCTTCAGGGCGTCCCAGCCGGGTCGTCGCCCTTGGCATCCCTGACAGTGCCCCACAGCCAGCGAAGACCACTCGGGAGGAGTGGCACGTCCTGTGAGGGCAGCTTACACCCGAAGCGGGTCCTACTCCTGGGCAGCCGGGGTCCGGTCCTGTTCTCCCAACAGGCATGGGGCGGAGACGCCACCTGGACACCACCACTTGGCGTCCTCCTGTGCCTTGCACAGGTTGCGCTCCCCCCTCTTACGGCAACCCCTCCAAGGTTTTTGTGCCCCTTTGGTTGAAGCCACTCGCCCCTACGTAGCCTCCGCCAGCCGTGGCGGCACCCCCACACCAGCGGAGAGTCCTCCCATCAGACGGCCTGTCTCCTGAGAGCAGGTTCCCAAGGAAGCGGGTCCTACTGCTCGTCCAGGGTCAGGTCCTGCAATAAAAAGAAAGACGGGGGCAGAGGACCTGGAGCACTCAACAGCCCGTATCCTTCCAGCCCTCTCGCTGTCTCTCCCCTCATCGTGCGCACAGCCCCCTGTGCCGCATCCACTGTCCGAGGACTGCTTACTTGATTCTGATCATTGGTATCACAGCCGTTATCAGCAGAGCCTCCTTCATGCTGTACGGGGACGGCTGTACTTACCTTCCTCGCCGTAGACCTCCGGCTGAAGAATCCAGCATCGCGCCGTCTGATCGCCTTCAACAGCTCTTCAAATGACGTGACCGCCTTCATCTCCAGTACTCGCAACTCTGCCTAAATTTACCTAAATTTAACCGGGAGCCAGTGTAAGGATTTAAGAACTGGAATGATGTGTTCATATTTTCTTGTTCTTGTAATAATTCTTGCAGCCGCATTTTGGATTAACTGGAGGCTGTATAAAGAACAGTTTGAACAGCCAGTGAACACCGCATTGCAGTAGTCAATCCTACTAGAGATAAATGCATGAATTAATTTCTCAGAATCCTGTTTATTTAGAAAGCACCTTAATTTCCTAACATTTTTAAGATGGAAGAAACATGTTTTGGACAACTTTGTAATATGTGCTTTAAATGACATGCTAGAATCAAAGATAACTCCTAGATTGCGGGCTGATTCAGTAAAATTAATTGGGATTCCAACTGAGTTAAATGATGACAAAATATTGCTGTGATCAGCGTCATTCCCTCCAACAATTAACATCTCTGTTTTATCTGTATTTAAAGACAAGTAGTTCTCATTCATCCATTCCTTTAATTCACTAACACAACTAATTAAAGACAACATCGTAGAAACTTCATTTGATTTAAATGAAAGGTATAACTGGGTGTCATCTGCATACAGTGAAAATTAACATTATGTTTCCTAATGAGAGATCCCAGTGGAAGCATGTAAAGTGAAAACAGTAAAGGTCCCAGTACTGAGCCCTGCGGGACACCATATTGAACTTCTGTGTATAATGATGGAGTACTGTCAGCACATTTCTGTACATATTGGAATCGATTTGATAAATAAGAACTAAACCAAGCGAGCACAGGCCTGTAAGCCCAACATCGTTTTCTAGCCTGTGCAGTAAAATAGAATGGTCAATGGTGTCAAATGCTGCACTTAAGTCCAACAACATAATTACAGTGGAGTTTCCTTCATCAGAGGATATCAGAATGTCATTTACAACCCGTGTTAGTGCGTTTCTGTACTATGACCAGTGCGAAAACCAGACTGGAATTTCTCAAATAAATTGTAATGCGTAAGGTGTGACTGAAGCTGACTGGCGACTACTTTTTCTAGTATTTTAGAGAGAAATGGTAAATTTGAAATAGGCCTATAATTATTTAGTATGTGTGGGTCTAGGTCTGACTTTTTAAGTAAAGGTTTAATGACTGACACTTTTAGTGCATCAGGTACGGTGCCATGCAGTAATGAACTATTGATAATGGTTAGAATAGGCTGCAAGAACATCCATTGCACTTTTACTAGTTTTGTTGGCACTGGATCTAGGGAACAAGTAGTGGGCTTCATTTTAGTAATTAAAGTTAAGACTTCCTGCTCAGTTACAGGATTAAAATTATTAAAGTGCTGAATGCAATGTGGCAGGGTCTGCTAAGCTAGTATTTGGTTTGTACTGTGATGCTGAGATCTGGGATCTTATATTTTTAATTTTCTCATTGAAGAAGTTCATAAAGTCTGTACTGCTAATATCTGTTGGTATTTTGCACTGTTGATCTGAATTCCCATTTGTTAATTTAGCCACTGTTCTAAACAGTACCCGAGGATTTTTATTATTGCTATCTATTAATGTAGAATAGTATTCTGAGTGAGCTTTAAAGAGGGCTTTTTTATATTTATTAACACTCTCTGTCCATGCAATTTGAAAGACATGTAGCTTTGTTGTTCTCCATCTGCGCTCCAGTTTTCGACACTCTAATTTAAGAGCTTGAGTATTTTCATTAAACCAGGGAGAGTTTCTATGTGCTTTGATCACTTTTGTTTTAAGGGGAGCCACTGTGTCCAGAGCATCTCTCAAGGTCACATTATAATGTGATGTTAGCTGATCTAAATTGTTTTCCACGTTTACATTTGATGTTAACTGATCTAAATGGTTTTCCACAATTACACTTGACTTACTCAAGGTATCTATAAATTTTGAAGCAGAATTACAATCTAGATGTCGCACTGTCTTTGTTTTAATCTGTGAGTGCGTTGGCATGGTGTATTATCGTGGTATTTCCCTCCACTTGCCCTTTTACCTGTTTCCTCAAGGGTAAGGGTTCTCGTCAAGTTCGTTATCGGGTTGGTCTACTGTTGCACTTTAAGATGAACACACACACACACAGATAAACACACACACAGACCCTAACCACAACAGTGCTCCATGAATGACACACACACGCTGATTAACCCATAGCACTTTAAACCACACAAGTGCTATAGGAATAACAGCCTGTCATTCAGCACTTCAAGAGACTTACTTATTTTCGGCACGAACAACAATATGATGTTTTAGTGATATCTCAGACCTAAATATTACTTTTGGTCTACAAGAATACATTTAAACATACAAAGACTCAGCACTCTTGACTATAGGCCATTCATCAGCCAAGAATACCTTCTTTCTCGTATTTGTTCCTTCTGTTGAGTATAGCGCTCTCACTCTCAGCCATATAAACTTTGCAGCACAGAAATAATGGCAAAAATCCGGCTGTCACCAGGTGCTCAAAGAAATCTAACTTATTACTTCAATCACTCTAGACATTAAGACAAAGCATTGAAAGTTAAAAGCAGCATGGTATTTATTACAAGAATAATAATAATACCACAAGAACAAAGAATACTAGAAAATAGATAGTGATAGGAAAGTCTGAATATATATAGTCTTTTAAAAAAGCTTACGAAAAAGTTACAGATGACAAGGATGAATGCCCCAGGGAGGCGTTTGATTTAGCAATCGATGTTCATGATGCCTTTCTAACGACCAGGGCCGTCTTCGTCCGTTCCTCTTCTTCTTCTTTCTTCTCTCTTCTTCTCCCTTTGCTTCTCTCTTCTACTTTCCAAACCAAGGCATATTTATTATGAAATGTCAAGCCTTGGTTTCACAACACATGCACCTGATTGGCTGGCTGTCCAAATGATTGATGAATTAATTCAATGTCCGTTTTCCCACACAACAAAACCTTTGATGTGCTCTGAGGTATCAGTAGTTCTTCCTGTCGCAGGCTATAAAGCAAATTGTTGTTCCAGATATCCATCCATAAAGTAATCAATAGCCTGAGGTATCAGCTCAGCATCCTTTCCCAGGCTATAAAACCATGAAGCTATGAACAAGTGTTATAAAAGTAAGGTGTAAGGGAAGAAAACCTGCTTTAATTTGTTTTAGTTCATCTGTTGTCTTGTCTTGAACAAAATATAATGGAAACCAAAATGTACAGATTTTATACACCATAACACATAGGCAGAACTAAATCAAATGTAATTAAGAAGTGATCGGAAATAACTTCATTTAATGGAGTAATATTTAAATTTTAAATTTCAACTTTGTAAGTTATAATTAAATCTAATGTGTGGTTATGATTATGAGTTGGACCTTTGACAATCTGACAAAATCCTACTAAATTTAACAAATAAGTAGAACATTTGCTAAAAGTGTCAGTTTCCACATCAATGTGTACATTAAAATCCCCCATCAGAACTGCATGATCATAATTTATAGCCAAATCAGATAGAAGGTTGCTAAATTCAGTCATGAACAATGAATATGGCCCTGGTGGTCTGTAGACTAGCACTACAATTGTGTTGGAATCTGTTTTAATATTTAAAATGAATGCCTCAAAGGATGTAAAATTGCCTAAATTTTTAGAAGTGATTTGCATTTTGTTACAATGAATTATTCCAAGGCCTCCTCCTCGACCAGAATCTCTAGACTTATGAAGGAAAGAGTATCCATCTGGTGACGCCTCAGCTAGGGGAACAGTGTCACATTTACTAAGCCAGGTTTCAGTATGAAGACACAGATCAGATTTTGTACTTAATATAATATCATTTACTAAAACAGCTTTAGTGCCAAGAGATCGAATGTTCAATAAACAGCATTTAATACTGCATGTTTTTTTCTGAACTGGTGATATATTTTTTGTTTTAATTTGGAGTAAATTTCTATTACAGATGCCCCTGGTGGAGGGTCTGCTTTTATCCCTTGGTCTAATTATACACCTCATTTTTTGGTTATCAATTAATTTAAGGTTTGTATCAACACTAAATTTACTGGATACCCCACAACAGGGATTATGGGTAACAGCTTCAGGAAAATAACAGGTGGGATAAACAACAGCCTGTGATTTAAGATCACATGACTGCGGCCTGGATGGTGCTCTCGTCAGTCAACCAAGCAGTTTTGCTGCCATATTTTGGGATAATACATAAGATCCCCTCCAGTTAGGATGAAGACTATCTCTTCTGAAAAATCCAGGCCTTTCCCAAAAATCATCCCAATTGTTGATTTGTATTGTACATAATTAGTCTCTAATGAGCTTTGTTCTGTCTTTTATTCGCACACAAGTACAGTCTATTGCAACTATGATGTTTAGGAGGCATAAATAACATCTAGTATCACTGAGGGCAGTACAGGGACGGCTGTACTCACCTTCCCCGCCGTACACCTCCGGCTGAAGAATCCAGCATCGCGCCGTCTGATCGCCTTCAACAGCTCTTCAAATGACGCGACCGCCTTCATCTCCAGTACTCGCAACTCTGCCCGGAGGGCAAGTAGCACCTGCGACAAATGCTGCTCCGCGGGCTGAAGGCACGCCTCCAGCTCCGACAGAGCAGCTGGCAAAGACACGGGCCTCTACAGGGTTGGGCTTCCAAGCCCTCTACCCGTGGCCCCCAAAGCAACCAGGGTGGCGGCCCCCACGTGATCCAGGGCGGACGTAGACCCTCTTCCGGTCATTCAGGGCATCCCGGCTGGGTCATCGCCCCTGGCATCCCTGACACTGTTTTTCATGCTTACGGTAATAACGTATACTGCTTTAATAAGACCGTAATGCTGTACTGATAATTTCATTAAATCCTGAAATGTTTATCCGGTGTTGTTGCCTACATTTTGTGGCCGTAAATACGGTACCATACCGTATTTTACTGCCAAACGAACCCCGTTTACCCATCACCATTCCGCCTGCGAGGCAAATAATAGCCGGTCTCCAACAACCGCCGGTCTCTTTTAAACGCCGGGCCATCCAAATAATTTTTTGAATAAACGCTGGGGCTACTATTGGAAGATATACGGTAACTGGGTTATAATGACACAAACAAGAAATGCTTCTGCTATAAAGAAGGCAAGAAAATGTGCATGACAATCCATAGCAGACTGATACTGAAGTATATTCAAGTTCTGATTAAATAGTAATGGAATTATTCAGTTAAAAAAAATATTTTTCTTCTCCATTTATCTTTATTCACTTATTAATTCATCTATCTACTTATTTTTACTAGCTTTAAGTTTTACTCTGCTGGCCATACTCTCTTTCTCAGGAGTGGGGGTTGATTTGTTTTCAGCCCTTTTTTTGTAAAAATGTATCTATTTGTATGGAATTTTGTGTGATTTCAATAAAATTAAAATTTTAAAAAGTTTTTTTTAATCACCACTTTGATAGTACATATACTAGTTTGTAAATGTCATACTTCAGACACTAAGTATTCAATAACAGTATGAAGTGTATTTGGCAGCAATTGTAACAATAACATAACTTAATTCAGAATTACTAGAATAATACATTTAGTATATGCATATATTGCACATTTAGCAACCAAAAAGAAAGCTGCAGCTTCTGTCATCAGTGCAGTGCTCCCACACTCCCACTCCCACAAAGGAGTTTGTCTTCATCAGAATGTATTATTGTATAATATGATGGGTCTATGTCATTTAAAAGGACTAAACTGTGATATTGATGCTATGAATGATTTGTATTGTACATAATTAGTCTCTAATGAGCTTTGTTCTTTCTTTTATTCGCACACAAGTACAGTCTATTGCAACTATGATGTTTAGGAGGCATAAATAACATCTAGTATCACTGCAACAATTTTGAATAAATGCATTTTACAGAGATTGACTTACCACAGTAATATTTTATGCATTGACTGTAGGCACAAACATCTATATGAAAATCATCGTCATGAGTACCAGACCAGACTTGGCCATTTTTATAATTAGTGTAATTGTTTTACTGACATATCCTCAAATACAAAACATATAATACAAATGTATTTTAATATCTTACTAGTGAAGATAAAATATGGACTATTATAAAGAGGTCAAGTCCATTTAATTATTGAGGTATGCAATTGAATTTATTTAATATATGCTACTCTTTATCATTTTGCAATTGTTGCAGAAAATACAATAAAAAAAGTCTTGAGCATTACTGTAAATGAACTCCAAGCATTTTTGTCCTTTATTTTTCCCCAACTGAATGAGCCCCTCACATGCCTTGTTTAAAGCATCATGGCAGACTGAAGAAATCTAACAGATAAATGATATAGTCCAGAATCACACCTCTGCTATTAAGTAATATATTGTGGTGACCCGGCAGCCAGCGCTGGCAGCATGATGCATTGTGGGTAATTAATGTAAAGTTTACTGTTGTGTTAAATTAGCAAGGCAATCGAATTATTGTTCCTGCTGTAATTTGTTGTATGTGTTTGTGTTCAACTGGTGGGATGGGTTTGGGTTATTGCCGTCCGGGGTTATTAAATTGTAAATAGTTACCATCAATGAGAAACTAGCCGACCAGCTTGGGGGAAGTGCACGGCTGAGTTCGGCTCTGAAAACTTTAAGACTCAACCACGGGTCGCTACATTGGTGTCAAAAGTGGGATCCCAGGCTGTTTAGAAGATGCCGTTATGGAACAGAGTCTTGAAGAGTTGGAGCGTGCCATCCAAGAGCACAACAGAGAGGAGCTGACTAACCAACGCCGGCGTGAAGAGCGTGGGAGCATTCGTAGCTGACATCAGGGTCGATGCACGGACAGGCTACCCTACTTTCCCGGCAGCAGCGAGGGAGGAGCGCAGCCTCCATGCTTTCCTGCGGGGCCTTACACCGGAGTGTCTCCGCCAGCATGTCCATCTGTTGTCACCCCGAGATCTGAGTGAGGCACTGCGGAAGGCTGAGCAGGCTGAGGAGGTGCTACAGGCTGGGTCAGCGGCGGTCGATCGCCACGCCTGCACCAGCTGACGAAAGCAGTTGAACGAGGGATGGAAGGGGACCAGCTTGTGGAAGTGGGGGTCAGTCGCGTCCAACCAACATCAACCCCCAGTCCAGGGAAGCAAATATGCAGCAGACAGTAACCGCTACAGACGCTACCCACGTCGCCGAGGTCCTCCACGAAACTATCAGCAGAATAACCACAGTAGATCTCCATCATCCACCCTCAGTGCCGAGATGGACGGGACTCAGGACTGAGCCATAGCAACGGGTGCTAGAACGTCAGGAGAGTCGAAGCGTGTCCGTCGTCGGCCAGGACATTTGTTGGATTTTTATTGTGGAGATTAGGGTTGTGGGGACACTAACCCTCTTGGGGGGGGGGCTGTGTGGTGACCCGGCAGCCAGCGCTGGTGGCATGATGCATTGTGGGTAATTTATGTAAAGTTTACTGTTGTGTTAAATTAGCAAGGCAATCGAATTATTGTTCCTGCTGTAATTTGTTGTATGTGTTTGTGTTCAACTGGTGGGATGGGTTTGGGTTATTGCCGTCCGGGGTTATTAAATTGTAAATAGTTACCATCAATGAGAAAGATGGCTTCGTTAATGACCTTGGCGATGGCTTTGCAATGAGATTGAGCTTTGTTTTCTGACTATCTGCTCTAATAAAGAGATACAACAGGACAGAGCTATGTATTGCTAAGATTTCATCTAAGCAATGATTGCCGAGACACTTGGAGTCGTGCGGTGTATGGGACACGAGTGCTCGCTTGCCTAATGAGCTAGGTATACTGCGTGCATGGCGCTGGCATTCCGCTGGCCGACCAGCTTGGGGGATTGTTTTTTAATTAAGCAACTGGGTTGGAACAAAAACCTGCAACCAATGCGGCCCACCAGGACTGACTTTGCCCACTCCTACCTTACAGGTTACTTACAAAAGTTAAGCATGTTTCATTTCAAAATTCTACGCGTAACGATCATAACTATATCCTACTTACGTACATACATACGTCCATAGCCTGCAGCTCAGTCGCCGTGTGAGGCGGGGTTGGGGGTTGCATGTTGTGTCCTACGTCCCCCGGCCTCCCACGTTGGTTGGCTGCCTGCCTATATTGGGTCCCACATCCCCACGCCTCCCACGTAGTTGGCAGCATGCCTTATATAAATTTAAATGCTTAAACGAGCAGAGCGGACACGCTGGCAAACAACACTGAAAATAAATACTTGTGGGCTAATCCACAAGTTCATAGAGACGCTGTCGCTAAATACTCATGGGCAATTCCACAAGTTCATAGACACGCTGCCGCTAAATATTCAAATCAAAATCAAAAAGTTAATACCGGGAATGCCTGTTAAACATCTTAGATTCACGAGTAGCGATTTGGGTGGTGAGATGTCTGTCGAGGTGATCACTGTAATATTTATATGTCATTGAAGTGTATTATTATCAGGCATGGTTTAGGCACCTATGTCATCAGGAAGGCACCAGAAAAAGGGACCGTAAGGTTACTATTATGGAAGTTAATTTAGAGCACGAATGTCGTGAATGTAAGAGCTGTAATAAATAAAGTTCCCCTGCATACTTTAAAAGAAAGTTTTGCCATCATTTCATTTTTCACAATTTGTGAAAACAAGACATGGTGTCAGAATAGAGGACAGTCATGGATTTTGTAGGAGTTCCCTCGCCACGAATTGACTGGGATTCTCTTAACCTGCCGGGAGAATGGAAAAAGTTCCAACAGCATGTGGAGCTGATGTTTTCTGGCCCACTAAAAGGCAAAGACGAGAGTGAGAAATGCAGCTACCTGCTCCTGTGGACTGGGGAAAAAGGAACAGGCATTTTTAACACATGGACTCTCACCCAGGAGAAAGCCAGCGTACTGAAAACTTATGACCGTTTTGAGGTGTTTGTCATGCCTAAGAGGAATACAATATTCGCAAAATACAAGTTTAATGAGAAGACGCAGGGCATAAACAAGACTTTTGATCACTTTGTAATGGAGTTAAAATTGCTGGTGAAGGACTGTGCTTATGCAAATGAAGATGAGATGGTCAGGGATAGAATAGTGTTTGGCACAAACTCAGCGAAAGTGTGAGAGAAACTTTTAAGTGCCAGGTCTGAGCTAACATTAAATAAAGCCATGGACATCGCAAGATCGCAGGAGATAGCACAAGCACACCTGAGAACCTTCGATGCATGTACTCCGAGTGGCTCACGTGAACTGACTGTGAACGCAGTACGCAGACAACAAGCAAGAGCTCCAAAGAGCGCTGAACAAAAAATGCATTACACAATTGAGAAGGCAGCAAAAGAATATGAAGCGAGTGACGCATACAAGCATATTCATAAGTGCAGCTACTGCGGAAACAAAGCACACGGTGGAAAAAGTCAATGTCCAGCTAAAGAAAGACAGTGTAAAAAATGTGGTAAATTGAACCACTTCGCTAAAGTTTGCAGGACTGTGAAAGGTAAACCCGTGCATGCAGTGTGTGATGTCTCAGATAAAGAGGAAGATGAGCTGTTTATTGATATAGTAAGAAAGGAACAACCCTCTGAAGCTGAACAAGCCTTTGTAGACATATCAATAGGAAAGCAAGGTGTAAAGCTTAAGTGTAAATTAAATTCATAGACACGCTGCCAATAAATATTCTCAGGCAAATCCACAACTTAATACAGGGAATGCCTGTTAAACATCTTAGATTCACGAGTACTGATTTGGGTAGTGAATACTTCGATAAATGAAACCTGTTATGTTTACAACGGTTGAAAAACAGGAAATGTAACTTGAACACAACACATCCTCCAAATACGAACCTGATTGAAAGAAATAATGATAATCAAATCCTTGATGACAGCAACACTCATAACAGTCACAAAAGAATTACATTGACAATCATGTTACGTTATTTTTAAAATGTTTCCTTTTCTTTTTCATAACTTCTTTAGCACACTATTTCTCCGCTGTGAAGTGCGGGTATTTTGCTAGTGCTACATAATCCTGTCACTGACAAAAAAGTGGTTTATAATTAACTTGTAAGATTAATTTAAAGAAGATTTTGGTAACATTAGATAAGCTAAAAAATCCCCAAAACCTTTCTCCAAGGTTTTATTTCTCATTGAGCAGGAATGTCATACAGGAATGTCATAAATTCTCAATCCGCAATACTCCACTGAGCTTCCTCTTTTGCTTGGTATGGAGCAGGCTGAGTCATGACACTTACATCTGATAATCTATTGGCATCTTGTTTAGTACATCCCTTCAGATTGGCAAAATTGTGTTTAAAGAGCTCTTTAAGCTTCCTTGTAACTGTAATTTCTAAATAAACTGCTCAAAACATTAAAGGAACACTTTAAAAACACATTGGATCTTAATTGGAAAAAAAATCATGTTGGATATCTATACTGATATGGACTGGGTAACGTGTTAGGAACGAAATGATGCCACATCATTTGATGGAAATGAAAATTATCAACCTACTGAAGGCTAAATACAAAAACAACCCGAAAATTAAAGTGAAAAAATGATGTGGTAGGCTAGTCCATTTTGCAGAAATTTCATTGCAGAAACTCCAAATCGTACTTAGTAGTTTGTAAACTACTTAGTAGTTTGTTGGGTAACTCTCCCAATGAGATAACAGATGGTATCCTGGGGGATCTTCTGCCAGATCTGGATTTGACAGTCTGAGGTGCAACCTAGCGGCGTCAGATGGACCGAAACATAATGTCCCAGAGGTGTTCTATTGGATTTATGTTAGGCGAGCGTGGGGGCCAGTCAATGGTATCAATTCCTTCATCCTCCAGGAACTGCCTGCATACTCTTGCCATATGAGGCTGGGCATTGTCGTGCACCAGGAGGAACCCAGGACACACTGCACCAGCATAGGGTATGACAATAGGTCCAAGGATTTCATCCCGATTCCTAATGGCAGTCAATGTGCTATTGTCTAGCCTGTAGAGGTCTTTGTGTCCCTCCATGGATATGCCTCCCCAGACCATCACAGCCCAACACCAAACCGGTCATGCTGAACAATGTCACAGGCAGCATAACATCTCCATGGTTTCTCCAGACCCTTTCACATCTGTCACATGTGCTCAGGGTGAACCTGCTCTCATCTGTGAAAAGCATAGATACTCCTCTTAACCTATAAGGCACTAAACGGTCTAGCCCCTGCCTATTTGAGTGTCTTGCTCCATCGTCACAATCCTCTTTGTGTTCTTAGATCTGCAGATCAGCTGCTCCTAACCGTTCCCAAGGCACGTTTTAAAGCTCGTGGAGAAAGGGCTTTTTCCGTCTGTGCACCCAGGCTCTGGAACTCCCTACCCTTAGTGGTTAGGCAAGCCGCCTCAGTCGCCACATTTAAATCATGTCTAAAAACGCACTTCTTCACATTGCCTTTTAATTTTTAACCTGTTTCATTTCCACTTGCTTCTTCCTATTTCTCGTTTTTATTGGGTCCTCTGACCTGTTTTTAGTATCTCTGTTTTAATTCTCTCATGTTTGTTTTTAATATTTTGTTTTTAGTCCTGCTTCTTTTTAACTGTACAGCGCTTCGGTCAGTTGTAATGCTGTGCTTTTAAGCGCTCAACAAATAAAATGGTATGGTATGGTATGGTATCATTATTTAGTAATTTGTTTGGTTCATAAAACACACATCCCAAAGAGTCTTTATTTTCCAAGAATATGGTAATAATCAATATTCTACTCCACTCCCTTTGCCAGGTGATGTCATTTGTTGCTTCTTAAAATACGACTTTCATTAACAGACCAAGTTCAGCAGATGTTCTTTTGTAAAATACCTCTGGATGACCACCTGGACCTGTAGCTTTCTACTTTGTAAGTAATTTATAGCCCCCTGAATGTCAATAAGCCTCAGCTTATTGTTCATTTCCCCTACAAGCAGTGTGCTAGGTTATAGTAATTCTAATCTATCAAGAAAGGTATCTACATAAGCTTCTACTTCATTTCACTCTAACTTATGAACTTTTAATGTCTCTTAAATATGTATTAGTTGTTGCTTTATGCTCAGAAAATTTGATCCCTTTTACATTTTTAATCTCTGTTATGTTTTGTACTTTATTTTTATGTACTTCTTGTACTAAAATCTTGTTAACCTTTTCTCTCTGCTTGTAATAAGAGTGCTGTGACATGATTGTTCTGTTTCTCCTGTTGTCAAAAAAATTAATTCTGTTTGCAATGACAATCTTTTTGACAATCTTTTTTCACTATTAATTTAGCATGCAGGTTTTTGCCAACTTTTGAAAAGCACAGTAATTAATTCTGATGTTCATCTAGATTTCAATTTATTTTACAGATATACTTTAAATTCTCCCAAAGTGTTCCTGCAGATACATCAGGATTTTCATTTGTCTATATTAAAAAAAAGTAATTTTTAGAGGTAATAAACTTGATGAGATTGTCATCCCCCAATGATTATTGGATGCTGTGAGACATGCCCGGACACCATCAGACAGACACCGCATCTTTATAAAAAGTTATTTTATTTTCTCCTCCATTATTAACACAACTCAGTCCCATACAGTCCACTGGGCTTTCTTGCCCCAATCACCTTGTTACCAGGCCTCTCTCACTCTGTCCCTTGGACCACCTTTCCTCTGTCTTTCTGTGGGAGCCTTGTCCTGCTCCCTCTCCCGAATCTAGCTCCCCGATTGTAGGAAGGCAGGCTCTTTCATTCTCCCCCGGATGTGATCCAGGTGCTCCCTCTGATGTCACTTCTTAGTGTGGCGGAAGAGCACTCGGAAGCACTCCGGGCGACCCTGGAGGGATTCTCCTCCATCTTCCCAGGTGTGGCGGAAGTAAATCCATGCCGGGCCTCCTAAGACTCGGGGCACCCCAGGCGGTGGCCACAGGTTAAAATAGGTGTAAGCCTCCTTGTTCCTTTCCTGTGGTCCTCCTCTGTTCCAGGGCGGTTGCCCCCTCGTGGCCTGGAGGACATATGTGCCACTTTCCGGTCCCTCCAGGCGTCCCGGCCAGGTCGTAGCCCCAGCGACTCACCACAATGAATTCACCAATAATGTATTGTCAGTAGAACCTAGTGATTTAAATTTCCAAATAAGGGAAGCATGATCTTTAAAAGATTTAAGAAAAGGTAAAAGTTGATTATTTCATAAAGCAATAGTCAACTTGTAATATAACTTTGATTATTGTTGAAAAACAAGAATATTATTTTAAGAGTAGAGATATCCCCATGGCTCCAAGAAGTTATGATCCTTCATGAAGTGCAAGATTATTGCAGTAGTTTTGAATAATGCAGTGGCATTCATTATTGACCGATCACAAAAACAGAGTCTAATATGAAATTAAAACCCCTGCTATTATAACCAGTGTGAGCTACTCTTCGCAGTTCTTATAATCTAAGTTTGGTGCCCATGTTGACCAGACCTATTTTAGTTTTGTTTAATTTCTCCATCACCGTAAGTGCCCTTTAGGATCCTCTATTGTCTTAGTAGCTATAAAAGGAATTTCACTGTGCATTAAAATTCCAAGTCTGTCAGTCTTCTTGTTAAGTTAGGACTGAATACTTGCCCAATTCAGTGTCTTTTTAACTGAAACTGATTCCTGATGTATCTCTTGCAGAAATTCAGTATCTGGTCTCATGGAAGTGATTCATTTTCTTTTAAGGTCATGTTGACATCTTTAACATTTGAACTTACTAATTTTAATGAACACTCAATATTTTGTGGTCTTTGATTCCTCGTTTGGTTTTACATTTGGGGATGTTTTGCCCCATTAATTGTAATGTTCTACTAATTGCACTATGACACTTTCAATAAGGGCAGAATAAGTAATATATACAGCTTGTTCACTCTCCCGCACTCCACTCACCCCAATCCTGATTCCCTAAGGAAAGCTAAGATCAAACTCTCTATAGTCCCAGGCTTCTAGCATAGCAGGAAGCATAGCACACCAAAAACACACAGTTTCTCCCAAAAACAGTGATCGATTAGTTGCTAGAAGCAATACTGCATGTTAATTGTTAAAGAAATGCTTACTAAAACAGTCAATGGACAGAAATACCTAAGTAACTTATAATATGGCAAATACTATTTATGTTACTACTAATGCTAATACTGAGTGATAAAATAGTGTTACTAACAATGATAAATAAAAAAGAATCAGACAATTAAAAGAGAAAAAGATAATAAAAAAAATTAATAAAACAATAAAACGAAGGAGTAGAAATAGTTTGTAATATGAACAAATTAGTAATAATAATAGCATAACAAAAGTAGTAGGATAATGAGGCATATAAAAATTAATAAATAATAGGTTATTACACCTTGAATAACAGTGTCTCCTAAGCAAATATAGTCAAATGTAAATCTATTCAAAATCCAAGTAAGACTGATGAGAATGGTACAGTATAACTAAAATAAGAATAAAAAAATAGTAGTAATAGTTACAATTATTAGTAAGTAAGAGGAAGAGCTGTAAACTGTATTAATTGTTGTTCAAACTGAAAAATGTGCCAAAACTGAGAAAAAATTATGGACCTCTGTCTTAGATGATTGAAGAAGGAAAACCAGTCAGTCATTATCCAACCCGCTATATCCTAACACAGGGTCATTGAGCCAATCTCAGCCAACACAGGGCGCAAGGCAGGAATAAACCCCAGGCAAAGGTATATACACACCCACACACTATGGACAATCGCCAATGCACCTAACCTGCATGTTTTTGGACTGTGGGAGGAAACCGGAGTACCCGGAGGAAATTCACGCAGATACAGGGAGAACATGCAAACTCCACGCAGGGAGCGCTACCACTGTGCCACTGTGCCGCCCAGAAGGAAAACAATGTAGTTGAAATACTGTATTCTAATGGGTAGTTTTTTTTTTGTTTTTTTTTTAATATACTATCGCCATTAACACTAGAATTACCAGAGCCTACCAAAAAACTCATAGATCCGTCCCAACTTAAAACGCTTTGCACCTCTCTGTCAGCGACTTTTGTCCTTTAAATGTGTTGATGAGCAGCAAACAGCAAGCAGCCTGCTATCACATCCCCCACCCCACACAGTTTTCTCAGCTCAAGTCTGTTTACCTGCATGTCAGTTGCTTTGAGTTGTATAGAGTGAGAAGTCAAGCAAAATGACACCTTTTATAAATACTATATCGTTATTTGAGAAAATATGGATATACCAGACACCACAATGTACCGGATTCACATGGAAAGGTTACACCTTACCTGCCTAGAAAGCTTGCCTTTGTAATCTATTTAGTTAGCCAATAAAAGGTGTCATTTCACCCTACTTTCTCCTATATCAATTTATGGCTAACACGGTACAACACTCTACTACTATATATCGTTATTTGGAACACTTGCATTTCATGTGTGTTACGTGTCTACAACGATCTATGTAAACACATCATTAAAACAGAAACATTTTTCATGTTTTAGTAATAATTGACAAAATGTACACATGAAGTGTAAATGTGTGAAGCCTGAATTCCAAATATCAAAGAAACACTTTCACAAAAGGTACAAATATAACAGAACAAATGCGCTTCCATTCAAAAATATAACTGCAGAAAAAGCACCAGCGTTAGGGTGCAACATTGACATGCAGTTACTACGACAGCTTCGGTGGCACAATGGTATCAACTGTTGACTGGTAATTAACGCTTCACGGGTTCAATCCCGTAGGCTCTGATAATTCTAGTGTTAAAGAGGTAAAACCCCTGAGGCAAAGGATATGGTGTCGTGGCGAAAAATTCATCATCAGAAGGCTTTTTACCTAAAAATAAAGGCTATTAGAACTCAAGATAGACAGACAGAATTTTAAGGATTTATTGCAATAAATCAACCACAAAAAATAACAAGGACTCAACCCAATACGGCCAAATTAGATTGAGCAAAGAACATTACAGCCATCGGGGGTTTTTATAATAATTTATTATCATTTTAGCTCATTTATTTAATTAATTCTACACCTGGTCTTACTGTCTATTGTTCCTCTTGGTGTCTGGTTGGCTTATTCTGATTGGTCTTAGATTGGGTGGATGGCTTCCTCTTTCCATCTTTGGACTTTCCTGATGTAATTTCCTATCTTTTCTGACCTTGCTCTAATGAGCTGGTTTACTTACCTTCACTGACTCCCTTTTTACTCCCATCCGACCAAATCTCGAGTTTCTATGGGAACCTCTTATGGAATGTGTTATCTTTCTATTCTGTTCCCATTTTCTCTAACTGGCCAAGGCTTCAAATCCATATATGGGTTTTCCTCTCTTAGGCTTTCCAAACTTTTTACTATAGTAACCTGAAGCTTAAGCTTTAATTAAAAAGAAGTATAGTATGTGCTTTCATTTGATCATTGCTTGCCATGCTTAATTTGTCTTAATTTCTACACTAAAGTTAATTGCTAATATATTCTTATAATATTTTTACTAATGCCTGCATTTGCTAAGATGCATTATAGTGTGACCTTGTTTGTAGTAAAAGGCCTTCCTTTTTTGTTTTTTCATTGCAAACTACTTTCCCTTCTTGGCTTTCTATGCTTCCTGATTCACTGTGGGCCCAGGGAAAGAATGATTATGGAAGGATAGCCCATTGTGGGCCTCTGGTGGTCTACCCGAAATCTTCCTTCCGCCCACACCGTGCTCAGTATCCTCTGTCCCCCGAAGCAGAGGCTGGCATCTCCGCCGTACATTCTGATCTTGTGAAAGCGTGCGATTATTCCGATTAGATATTCCCCCGTCAATTCCCCTATTTTACCTGTAAGAAAGGCTGATGGTTCATGGCGCTTTGTTCAAGACTTACGACAAGTGAATTCTGCAATCTTTCCTAGGGCCCCAATTGTTCCTAATACTTCCACTATTCTTTCTGCAATCCCTCCCTCTGCTCGTTACCTTTCCGTGATTGATTTAGCCAATGCTTTCTTTTCTGTCCCTGTACACCCTGATTCTCAATTTTGGTTTGCTTTTACTTTCCAAAAACGCCGTTGGACATGGACTGTCATGCCTAAGGGATATACTGAAGCCCCTTGTGTGTATGGACAAGCGCTTGCTCAAAGTTTAGAAGGGTTCTGGCCAGACCGAGGTAGTACATTAATACAATATGTAGATGATATTATGTTATGCAGTACTACAGAAGACGAATGTGAGCAGGACACTAAAAAATTACTACTATTCATGGGAGAAAATGGACATAAAGTTTCAATGGCTAAACTGCAATTAATTCAAACAACTGTAAAATATCTAGTTCATGACATTACAAATGGAACAAGAGCTTTCTCTAGCGATCGCATTAACACTAGGGATGCACCGAAATGAAAATTCTGGGCCGAAAACGAAACCGAAATTTTTGGATGCACTTGGCCGAAAACCGATACCGAAACCGAAAATGGCTTCATTAAAAAACATGTTTAAAATATTTTCTTTTTGTTTGTATTAAAAAAACTACAAATTAATTAAGCAATCAAACTTTTATTGATAATAAATAACAGTAATAAGGCTGTTTAACAATAACAAAACTAAATAAAATTTCTTTCTGTAACAAAATTGTGCAAAAAAAATGCTAGCTGCTTTTTACTTCAATTTTAAATTACTGTACCAAACAACAGTGCACAAACAGAAGAAAAATAAATAAATCCAACCTCTTACTGTAAACAACATAACTATACACACTAAATTGGTCTGCTTTTAATTTAAGCAAAAGAAGCAGGTTTATCTTTATGAACAAAAGTTTTCAGTTTTCTGGCTGAAGACACAGTTCCTCTTCTCATGAAGAACATACTGCACTGAATAAAATCACTCAGTCTGTGCTAGCTTTTAGTGCCTTTACGAATTGTGCAAAATATTACCTGCATTAAACGTTTTACTTCAATTTTAAATTACTGTGCAAAACAACATTGCAATAACAGAATAAATAAATCAAACCTTTAACTGTAAACAACATCAAATTAGGCTGCTTTTATTTTAGCAAAAGTGGCAGATTTCTTTTTATGAACAAAAGTTGTTCAGCTTTCTGGCTGGAGAGACGATTTCTGTTCTCATCAAGAACATGAGATGCTGCACTGAATAATCTCTCACTGTCTGTGCTGGTGCTTGGGGCAGATAAGTACTTGCGCAGTCCATGCAAGCAAAGGAAAGTGATCTTTGTTCGCGCCAGTAGTCAAGTGGATTGTCACTTCTGCCAATGGGTAGTTCAGCTAGATAGGTTGCTACTTCTTGTGAGGCTGCGCTTGCTCTTACACCGCTGTGGGTTGGGACCCTTTCCTGTAAAATTTCGTCAAACATATCAGAAAGCGAAGGAATGTGCGCCTCATCACTTTATGCGTGACCGTTTCTCTGGCACAGTTTGCTCTGTTCTCCCCGTCGCGGCTTGTGCTTCACCAGAGGTTTCAAGAGCCGTAAGCTCTGTTTGCACCATTTCGCGTACATCCTGCCTTTTCTCATCGTCAAAGTAATGGTCTTTAAAGCGTGGATCTAATATTGTTGCAATGCCGTAAAGAGGGTTGGACTCAATGTCTTGGAAGCGTTTGTTAACAGCCTCCAGTAGAGTTTTTTTAGCTGTTTTTACGCCATGATCTGTTTCCGCCTCTTTTCCAAGCAGGCGCTTCAGTGCTGCGATCAGTGGAATAACTGAATAACAGCAACAGACGCTTGAGCTGAGCTTATTTCCTTGGTTAACTGTTCGAACGGGGCGAGAAGAGAGACAATGTTTTCCACCAACATCCACTGATGTGCACTCAAAGTTGCTGGCAGGTCGTGATCTGTCATGTATGCAGCTAAAACCCGCTTCTGTTCAAGTAATCCTTGCAACATATAGTATGTACTGTTCCAGCGAGTGGCCACATCTTGCTGTAGTCGTTTTGCTGGCATCCCAAACTGTTTTTGCAAATCTTGTAGTCTGGAATAAGCAAGCGGAGAATGCTTAAAATGTCCCACAATTTTTCTCCCAGTTGCTGTGATTTCTGATATGCTCCGCTGACTAAGCACTCCCTCATTCACAGCCAACTGCAGCGTGTGTGCCATGCAAGGTATGCTCTTTAATCCACTGTCATCCATAGCCTTTATCATGTTCCGTGCATTATCTCTCACAATCACATGCACTTTAGACTTGTCTATGTTCCAAGTTTCAAACATGTTAGCCAAAGCATCGGATATTGCTGCTGCAGTGTGTGAGCCGACAAACTCCTGTGCATGAAGCAGAATGTTTTGCAATTTAAACTCCGCGTTTATCCACTGCGCTGTCAAACTGAGCATGCTAGTTGGACTAACGTCAGAGCTCCATATGTCTGTGGTAAAACTTAGAGCAGAGATATCTGTGGTCATGAGCTCATGAACATGTTTTGCAACACGGTCATACATTTCAGGTAGAGAGGTCTCTGCAAAATACCGTCTGCTTGGCAGTGTGTAACGCGGCTCAATGTGGTGTATTAGCCTACGAAATCCGATGTCCTCCACGACTGAAAACGGCTCGTCATCTAAAGCAATGAATTCCATTACTTTCTCTGTTATGTCACGTGCTTTAGCACTGTCATTTGCAAATTTCTTAATTTTTTCGAAAAATGTGGCAACCGAGGGTGTTGATGTGCTAGTTGGCTTAGTTTTAACCAACGTTGTTTGACGGTATTCCTCAAATTCAATTGCGTGTCTTGACTTAAGGTGGTGTATTAAACCTGTAGTCGAAAATGTCTTTGCTGTTGAACCCCCTCTTGAAACTTTTGCAGAGCAAATGTTGCATATTGCAACTTTGCTGTCCTCATCTGAAACGTTGAAGTGCTTCCAAACCACCGACATACTCCGTGTTTGATGCGTAATGACAGCGCGAACGAGACGGGAGGATGGGAGAGGCGTGGCGACAATTTCGGCTTTTATTTTCGGCGCTTTCTTACGTTTCGGCCGAAACCGATAATGCTATTTCGGCCGAAAAATTTCGGCGGCCGAAATTTCGGTGCATCCCTAATTAACACCATTCAAAATCTTCCTAGACCTGTCACAAAACAACAGGTTATGTCTGTATTGGGCATTCTAGGTTACTGGCGGCAATGGATTTTGAATTTCACTGAAAGAGCACAGCCATTACAAAATCTAGCAAACACCCCTGACCTTCCTCTTTCTGGTCAAGTGCAATGGGACAAGCAGGCTGAGAAGGCTCTCTGTGACTTGAAAAGTGCACTATCCTCGGCTTCTGCGTTAGGCTTACCGGATTTCTCATGTCCATTCACTCTGTTCGTGGACGAAAAGGGGGGATATATGAATGCAGTTTTAACACAGTTACATGGGGATAAACAAAGGCCAATAGCATATTTTTCGAAAAAATTGGATCCAGTGGCTGCAGCACTTCCGCCTTGCCTTAGGGCTGTGGCTGCCACAACAGAAGCTGTGCTAGCCAGTACAGATATAGTGCTCATGAGCCCCCTAACAGTAAAGGTGCCTCACGCTGTACATTCCATTTTAGTACAGGCTAAGACCTCACATCTCACTACTGCTAGGGCAATACACTATCAGAATGTACTCTGTACTCTGGCAAACGTCACGATTGAAAGATGCTCCACTTTAAATCCAGCCACCCTTTTGCCAACAGATAAAGAAGGCGAACCGCATAATTGCCATAAAGAAATAGCAAAGGTTGTAAAGCCTCGAGTATATCTACAGGAAACACCTTTAGAAACTGGAGAAATTATTTTTGTAGACGGATGTTCTTTGCGATTGGAAAACGGAACACCCTCAACTAGTTACGCAGTGGTCCAAGGGGACCGCCTGCTGGAAGCAAATCGAATTTCATCAAGTTTGAGTGCACAAGCAGCTGAACTAATAGCGCTCACTCGAGCATGCCAGCTGTCTGAAGGAAAAATCATAACAATTTATACAGATTCTAGATATGCCTTTGGAGTCTGCCATGATCATGGGGCATTATGGAAATTGAGGGGATTCAAGACCAGTACTGGCAAGCCCATCCAACATCAAAAGTTAATCGAATCCCTCTTAGAAGCCATAACTAAACCATCAAAGCTAGCGATTGTTAAATGTCAAGCTCACACAGGAAAACAGGATCCTGTCAGCAAAGGAAATGAATTAGCAGACTACTTTGCTAAAAAGGCTGCACACAGTAACACACCAATCTCTTTATTCCAACAGAGAAATGACCAGGACCCTGATAATCAACTTATTTCTTTACAGAGTGCAGCCACGGACATCAAAAATAAAAAATGGTCCAAAGAAGGGTCCCTCTCTGATGGAGTCTGGACTCATAAGCAAACTAACAAACCTTTTCTCCCAAAGGCTTCTTTTCCAGGTATGGCAAAATAGCCCATGGCCTCGACCATGCTGGGAAAGATGCCATGGTCGGGATGTTGAAAACATTGGGAAGCTGTAGGCTTCTCTACATATGCAGAGCAATTCTGTAGACGCTGTGCATTATGTCAAAGGTTTAATGTAGGAAAAGGCACACAGGTAAGTCCCGCCGTTACTCCTAACCCAATGGGTCCGTTTGAGCACCTCCAAATGGATTTCATTGAGCTAACACCGTCTAGAGGTTATTGATATTGCCTTGTGATTGTCGATGTGTTCTCCCGATGGGTAGAAGCTTTCCCTTCTAAGCACAATGATGCTAAAACAGTTGCTAAGGAACTAATTAAAGAAATTATTCCAAGATGGGGCATCCCGCAAAAGTTACAAACAGACAATGGTACTCACTTTGTGAATTCCATTATAAATGAATTGACCACCTGGCTGCAGATCAATGTACATCATTACTGCAAATATCATACACAAAGTGGGGGGATCGTAGAACGATGCAATGGCACCCTAAAGGCTAAGCTTGCAAAAATTTGTGAGCAAACCAATTTATCATGGCCAGACGCTCTGCCCCTGGCCCCAATGGGATTGAGGGGACAGACACACCGACAATTAGGACTATCGCCGTTTTAAATTCTGACCGGACGACCCATGCCCGTTGGCATGGTTATAGGAAATGTGAACCTGCATACCGTGGACAATGATCTTCTCTCTAGTCTTACAGGTCTCCGGCGTCCCTGAAGGAAGTCCACGAGCAGGTTAATCAGGCCTGGAGAACCAGCCCTCCATCTGAAGACTCGCCGATTCCCTTGGGCTCCTGGATTCTGGTTTGAGACACCCAGAGGAAACATTGGCATCAGCCTAGGTGGAGAGGACTGTTCCAAGTAAAGGTTGAAGGATTGCCCGCCTGGATTCACGCTTCACACTGCAAAAGATGGCACCCTTAATATACATAATCTTATTGTTTTCCATTCCATTATCCACTTCACGGGTGACACTGACTTTCCAGGTGGAAGAAACTGCCTCATTCCAGATTGATTTTGTGCAATTGCCCCCTGTACTGGCAGACAGGAACAATGGGAATGGCCTGACAAATATGTTTGTGTAAGCTACCCTTGGTATGACTCTGATTCAGGTTCCTCCTCAGAGGACTCTGAATGTGGATTTTGGAGCGATGTGTTTGCAAATACAGGACCAAATGACTGGGGTTATGAACCTTGGCAGGCTACACAGTATGGCCTGAAAACTCGATTCTCTATTTTAAAGGGACACGCCCCTCATGAGTGTGCCGAGAATCAATGTAATCCATTAATCATTACTCTGAAGAATCCTTCTTTGCATGATTCAGGAACTTATGTCTTAGCTGCATATGCAAGTGGTTATGATCCCGAGGATTTTTCCAAATTAAGGTTAGACACACGCTCTCTCTCCCCGTCCCCCTCTTTACTCAGTTTCTCACCACTGTGTCTCCCGCGACGAAACACCCCTGTTTCAGATTTTGCATCTAAATACCTTAACCAGCACTTTCTCTGTGGAGACGGTCTATGGGGATCAAAATAGATGGTTGCAGTGGGTAATCTATTCAGCAAAACAGGTTAACCGTTCACATTGCTACGCTTGCGCAGCCACATGCTCTCATTTAGCTTCAGTCCCTTTCCCACTATCCAACATTTCTGACCCCACTGGGTTACCTTGTCTTCTCTACTTGTTTACTAACCCCAATATCTCCACTAATTCCGAATGTGCTAATCTATCTTCCCTTTTTTTCCCCCACCCGTCATATGATTACCCCCATGTTTCAGTCTCACGAAGGCAATTTCACATGCTTTAAATCAAATGGAACTGCTTGGGTAGGAGAATTACCTTCTTCCTTCTGCTCCCAGACTTTCCATGTTAACTCCTCCTCTTTTAATTCCACTCTTTCAAAATTTTTGCTTTCCCAAACTACCCCTAGGTCTGATATTTGGTGGATGTGCCGCAGGTCAAAACTATTTGATATCTTGCCTTTCGATTGGTCTGGCACTTGTGCCCCTATACAGCTGGTTATGCCTTTCCGATTACTGTCCTTACCCTCTTCACGCCCTCCATATCACTTCTCTTATTCCCAGCTCTCCACTTTTTCCCGCCGAACCCGTTCTCTCCCAGACTCTTCTTCCAGTTTCTCCCTACACGGCCCAGGAGTATATATTGATTCCATAGGAGTCCCCATAGGAGTCCCAGATAAATTTAAAGCCAGGGATCAGGTAGCTGCTGGGTTCGGGTCCATAATACCTCAGATCACCATCAATAAAAATGTCGATTGGATCAATTATTTGTATTATAACCAACAACGATTCCTCAACTTCACAAAAGATGCCATTGAAGGAATTCATGAGCAGTTGGATCGTACCTCTCTAATGACCTGGCAGAACAGGTTGGCCCTAGATATGCTTTTAGCAGAGAAAGGTGGTGTCTGTGCAATGTTTGGAGACACTTGCTGCACCTACATTCCCAATAATACTGCTCCTGATGGATCTATCACTCGTGCATTAGCCGGCCTTACTGCCCTTTCTAATGAACTTGCCACTAACCCTGGCATCCCTAACCCTTGGGATCAGTGGTTTACGTCCACTTTCAGGTCCTGGGGCCAATGGCTAAAATGTCAGCATTTATTTCTTTGGCAGTAGTATTCATTGTTCTTCTCCTTGTTGGCTGCTGCATTATTACTCTTATTCGCTATATAATATCCAAATATTTCACTGCTTCTATGGCCAAGGCCTATATGCTACACGAGGAACGTATACTCCAATTTGCTTCTTCAGTTTCCTCATCCCCTTCCCCCTCTCCTCCTCCTTCCCCACTCTGGCCCAGGTCCGCGGCTTAGCACTGACACTGCACTAAAAGCAAATCAATAAAAGCACTAAAACAATCCCACACTAAAACCAACTCAAGCCCCCTTGTAAAACCACAACATTACAAGAAACAAGAACTTTTAAAATGACACTAAAACAATCAGCAATAAATAGTCCATTGAAAGTTCAGTCATTAAAATATCCTCTTGCAGCTTGGGTTCCATGGGTTCTTTTAAAAGTCAGGCATCTAAGCCAATTGCTGCTCTGTCTCCTGTTCTGCGGCTCCCATAGCCAGGTCATCCTACGCCTCCTGACATACTGGAGCCTCATTGAATGTGGTTCTAAGTCAATCAAGTTTTTATGGTCAGTATAGATAATAAAAAGATATTTCACACCCTCCAACCAGTGATACTACACTTCATACAATAATTTGATAGCTAGAGGTTCACAGTTTTCAGCATTGTAATTCTCTTTTCTGGGGCTTAATGTTTTTACAAAAGAGGGCACAGAGGTGTAGTTTATCTGAATATTGTGAAAAAAAGGCACCAATACCAATACTACATGCTGTGATGTGCACTTCAAATTACAAATGAGTGTCCAGATATTTTAATAAATGAGCTGAAATAAATAGTCAAATGCCTCTTCAGTGTGTGTGTTCCACACAAATACTTGAAACATCTTTTTATGGAGGGTAGTAATGGGCACCATTATTGAACTAAACATTTTCTTATATCGTTGATTGTAATTTGCAAACCCAGTTTTATATATTTACAGGAACTCTTTAATAGACTATTGAGGAGACCTGTCAGAAATCCATTTAGACCTAACCAGATTAGGAAATGTTATAGCCCAAAAAGAATACAGAAATCCATATTATTTCAACTTTACAAATGGGTGCTACACCCAAAAATGATTGATCTTAGTGCATAATGAACAAACTAATGAATTATCTTTATATTCATCATCATAGGTAAAGAACAAATGAGTTTTAAGAGTGTTTACTGAAGCTCTTTGTTATCTGACATTTAATGAACAAGCTCAAACTGCCTCTTTGTTGAGCTTCACCCCAGTGTTCATGTCACAACAGCAGATAAAAGGAAACTTGATCCCACTTATTGTAGTTGTCAAATATATATTTATATTGTCACCCAAATATTCAAATGTAAAAAGAAAGAAGTAATAGAAAAAGCAATTAACACACAACAAAGATATTAAAATTTCAACTGATAGGTTAAATTAATTTTATCTATTTGTCGAAAAATCTATAAAAGGGCTCAAAACGTCTCCTTGCAGAAAACAACATTGGTGAGCAGTGATTGGAAAAAAGCAACACTTCACAAGAGAAGAATTAAAACAACTTATAGATTAGTTGGCAAAAAATAAAGAAGTACTGTTTCCAAGGCTCATGGAAGCCCCTGATGTCTTGTGCAGGCACCGAAATTACATTTTTCACATGCCCAGAGCATGCACTACAACAGTGGTCTCCTCAGCCACAGTTTGGGGGTATTTGCAAAGAGGATACTCACTGTCTCACAGGTAACCAGCCACCAGCAAACACACCATCCCCTGCCATCTGGCACACTCCAGAGCTGAGCCAGAATATAAACATGTGTACTTCCAGGCCACTTGGCCACAATGCCTGTAAGAAGTCCCTGATGTTTGCATATCACCTGAATATTTAACACCACATACTCTTTTTGACATTTATAGATAGGATTCAAGGGGCTGCTAGTATGATAGGGATGAGCATTCCATCCAATGCATCTACAATGTATTGTGTGCAGAGGGTGCACTAGTAATCAGGGCACTGCTTGCACAAATTTGGACACAGCATTCTTTCTCAGGCCATGCGCATCACTGGTGGTCAGCATGAATCCACAAGTGATTCAGAAACAGAAAGTGTCAGAACAGTGGCGTAGCGTAGTGGGGGCAGCCCCCAGGCGGCACTTTTAGGGGGCGGCAAAGAATTACTGTATATTTTAGTCTTTTAAATTGAAATACCTAAATAAGGGGGCGACGAAATTTTCCTCCACCCCAGGTCGCTGACACCCACATTACGCCACTGTGTCAGAAGCTGCGCAGTGGCACTGAGGGCAAATTCCAGTGTGTTCCTCTTTAATACTGCACCAGATTAAGGAGGGTTATTATTTCACCAGTTGGCAGCCTTTATTTCTCTAAATAAGAGCGTCAGTGTGTTTTTTTGTGATATACATTGGGTTACCTTTGTCTCTCTGTGACAGAATCTCAGGCAAAAGTCCAAGTAAAGAACGACATTGAAAATAAAGAGTGCTTCTATTCACTTAATACTTTTCGTACTATTTTAGCTATGAAGGGTTTTACTAATTAACAAATGACCTTAAGTACAAGATAACAATGTATTTAGCTTTGCAAACCTCATGCCAGATTGCGTAATTAGTATAATACAATAATACAGTGTCAAAAACAAATTTAGCAGACAAACAAAAATGGGTTTCTCATACAGGAAAACAGGAAGGTTTTGAGGACTAATGAGATATTAGTATTTTATACTGTGTGTATATACATATATATATATATAAATATACATATATATACATATATATATATACATATATATACATATACATATATATATATACATATATATACATATACATATATATATATATATACTAGCAGAATACCCGCGGTTCGCAGCGGAGAAGTAGTGTGTTAAAGAAGGTACAATACGTAAAATAACGTAACATGATTGTTAATGTAATTGTTTTGTCATTGATATGAGTGTTGTTCTCATATCTATCTATATATATATATATATATATATATATATGTTGTTCTCATATCTATCTACATATATATATCTCTATCTATCTATATATATATATATATACCCGCGCTTGGCAGCGGAGAAGTAGTGTGTTAAAGAAGGAAAGAGAAAGAAAAGGAAACATTTTGAAAATAACGTAACATGATTGTCAATGTAATTGTTTTGTCACTGTTATGAGTGTCGCTGTGATATATATATATAGCAAAATACTCGCGCTTCGCAGCGATGTCATGTGTTAAAGAAGTTATGAAAAAGAAAAGGAAACATTTTAAAAATAATGTAACATGATTGTCAAAGTAATTGTTTTGTGTATTTACGCAGTGTCACAAGTTGTTTTCGTAGCTGCATCAGAAAATGTACCACTACGCCTGACACGCTCCTTTTTACTGTTTTCTCACAGCTTGATTGTTGCTGTCATATATACACACACACACACACACACACACACATACATACATATATATATACATATATATACACATACATATCTTCATATCTACATATCCATATACATATCTACATATACACATATATATATATACATACCTATCTACATCATATATACACACACATACATACATACACACACACAAATTATATATATACATACATATATATACACATACATATACTTGTGTGTATGTTTGTATGTGTCTATATGTGTGTGTATAGCTTTGGTCACTGAGTGCAAGGGAAAAATAATAAAATATAGTCTATAAGTTATTAAACAGTAAAACATTAACGTTTTAAGAAGTACAGGTACATTGAGCACTACTGAGTGGTTATGGTAAACTACATTTTAAAGACTGTGTAACACAACTGGTAAGTAACTAACAGCAGCTAAAATATATATGGATCATCTCTCGGTAGCAGATCCCTTTTGAAAGGCGCTACACGACGGCTGTGGTATAGAAATTACATTTTCTATGTGAACGTTCAAATTTGTGCCTCTGGTAATGTGCCTTACCGGCATTTAAAGAAAATTAGTTTTGTGTCCTCTGCAGTGTTAAGAGAGAAAGGCTTTGGTTTGGGATAAAATGAAAAAAGGTGTAAAGAAAGGAAAGTTGCCTTTTCTTTATATAGTATAGAGAGATGTGTTCGCTGACGTTATGATCGCCTTTTGGGGACAGTCGCGGTTGGTCTTGTGCAGACTGGTGAGACGCCCCCGCCATTAATCGGCTATGATGGCACTGTCAGTCCTCCACGTATACGTGCAAAAAAAAGTGTGAATCGCCTTAATATTATTTTGCCGTGGTGTAGAAAAGGGGTCCCGTGTTTGCACTTGTCTGGGCTATAGCGCAGGGGGAGGATGAAAAAAAATTAAAAGTGCTCACTTTGACTTAAGGCAGAAGCGCAGTCAGCGCCTCAAAGGCCGGCACAGCTATGCACGCGCGCTGGCTGCTCGACTTTTGCTGGGCAGGAGACCACAGTTTTGCAAACATGTTCATGATATCAAAAGTCTCAGCTCTTTGGAGGTCATTCATATATTATATATATAGCAAAATACCCTCGCAGCGGAAAAGTAGTGTGTTAAAGAAGTAATGAAAAGGAAACATTTTAATAATAATGTAACATGATTGACATTGTCATGAGTGTTGCTGTCATATATATGCCTGCCTAAATAAGTCACCCTCGCTTTGCTCTTACTTTATTTACCGTTCATTTAATTATGGCTAATTTATGAAAAATTATAAAATGGAAGGAGGATGGCTTTACCAAAAATTATTGATGGTGAATCGATTATTCATAAAGCTTGAATTGGTGATCTGTTTTTCTGTGTTAACCTCATATTTTTTCATACTTCTTCTCAAACTAAGGTGGTGCGAGGGTAAAATGAATCGGGATGCGCTTGATCAATGTAATCGTGTACCAGGAAATCATGCATTGACAAAGCTCCCCTTTGCTTGTAATGCAAAGTGTGATTAAATGCATTATTTTTTAACGCGTTATGGAGCACATGCATTAAAGCTTCTCAGCTGTGCTTGTGCTAAGAAAAGGAAAGATTTTCAAAATAACGTAACACGCATTGTCAATGTAACCTTTTGTAAGTAGTGCCTGGAGGATTCAGTGTGGAGAAACTCTAGAGACCGCGTGGTTTATTAACTTGTGGATTTTTCTGTGAGTATTTGGTGGCAGTCTGACGGTTGTTTCGAAGACGGCGTTAGCCGCTGGAGCTCAGCTCAGAGCTTAAATGAGGTAAATGGGAGGGGAGATGATGACGTGCCACCCCCACCCGCCTTAACTGTCAATCCCCCACAAACACAGTCTCTCAGAATTTGCATAAGCACACCCCTTCACCTACAATTTTAACTTAGTTACAAAGTGATCAAAACTCGCTTATATCCCGGCCCTCTCATTAAACTTGTATCCCGCATTACCTGTGGGCATGTGAAACGCCAGCGTAGCCTGTCTATGAACTTAATTTAAAGTTTAGGTTTACACCTTGCTTTTTTTCCGAGGTAGCAGCACTCATGAATATGGTAGTATATGTCACTCGCCGCTTCTTATTGTTTCGCTGCCTTCTCAATTATATAATGCATGTTTTCTTAAGCGCTTTTGGAGGTCTTCCTGGTTTTCTATGCACTGCGCTGACAGTCAGTTCACGTGATTATGTGGGAGGCGGATGATGTCACACGAAACTCCCCCCACGTCATTCCAGCTCAACTCCATTACAGTTAATGGAGAAAATACCTTCCAGTTATGACCATTAGGCGTAGAATTTCGAAATGAAACCTGCCCAACTTTTGTAAGTAAGCTGTAAGGAATGAGCCTGCCAAATTTCAGCCTTCTACCTACACGGGAAGTTGGAGAATTAGTGATGAGTCAGTGAGTGAGTGAGTGAGGGCTTTGCCTTTTATTAGTATATATATATATATATATATATATACATATATATATATATATATATATATATAGTGAATGCTGGCCCGGACACAGACAGACGGACATCACTTTTGCACCCAACACACTTTTATTTACAATAATTACAAGGTTTTACTTTAGTGCACTTCCCAGTGCCTCCTGCACCGTTTCCCCAAATGTCCAAGCCTCACAGTCCTTGTGCCTTTCTCCTGGCCGCCTCCAATCCTTTCTCCAGCTCTGTCCACTTCCACCCAACATCCACCAATGACTGGAGGGAGGCGGCCCCTTAGATAGGAACCCAGATGGGCTCCAGCTGCTTCCCGGCACTCCTCAGAAGACACGCCCCAGTGTGGCGGAAATGCCGGCTGCACACCCGGAAGCCTTCTGGGTGTCCCCTGTCTTCTTTCCCCTAGCACTTCCTGGTGTGGCGAAAGTGCTGGGCTCCAGACTACTACAGGCACCGGGGCACCGCCTGGCGGTGGCCACGGGTCCCAACAGGGCTGGGCTTCCAAGCCCTTTACCCGAGGCCCCCAATATAACCAGGGTGGACGGCCCTTGCGGTCTGGAGGAGGCACAAGCCCTCCTCTGGTCCTCCTGGGTGTCCCGGCCAGGCTCCAGCCCCGGCCGGATGCCACAGTGCCCCACCGCAAGCGAAGACACGTGGGTCCGAGCAGCACTTCCTGAAAGGGCAGCACGTTCCCAGAGAGGGTCCTACTATGTCCCCAGGGTCCAACACGCCACCCTGGGATATCTTATTTCGGCACCCACTCTGATGCCAACACGCCCCCTTGGTCTGCACCGCTCTCGCCCCCGCCGTCCCCACCAGCCGGGGCGCCATCGGCCTCCCAGCGGGGAGCCCTCCCGCGGAGCGGCCCGTTCCAGGAGGGCAGGTCCCAAATGATGTCCACTGCAGCGCTCGTCGGGGCTTCAAGCCTGTAAAAAGAGAAAAGGGAAGGCCAGAAGCACTGCCAGGACACTCAATCCGAGCGTCCTGTCGGTCTCTATACCGGCAGTGCTCACCCCCCCATCAACAGCCCGCGACTTGCCTGGTTGGCTCCTCCGCTGCTGGTTCCATGCCCAGTGGGACTGCTCTTGCAGGCGGCTCATCCAGCCGTTCACCAGACGCGCGCACCCAGCGACACGTCCTTTGCTGTCCGAGGAACCGGCATTCACCCCTCGGTTCCTCCTTCTCCTCTTGGACGCCTTGACGGTCTGGGTCTGAGCATGGCGACAGCTCAAATCCTGCCCCGTCTGCGCCTCTACAGAGCGCCAGGAGGCTGCCGCGGGCTTGGAGCGCAGGGCTCTAGGACCCAGGGCACTCATCAGCCCCTGTCCTGCCAGCCCCTGCGTGCTCCCTCTCTCTCGCTCCGCCGGCCGCCTGAACCGGCCAAGCGCCCACTGTTAGGGGATCGCCTACTCGATGCCGGTCCTCCTTAAGAAAGTCACAGCCGTGTTCGGTGAATCCCCCTTCATGCTTTTTGAGAACGGCAAGACCTACCTTCCTCGCAGTGCTCTGCCGGCCGAAGGCTCCAGCATCGCGCCGATCCTCCGTGTTCCACGGCATCTCTCCCAACGCGACCGCCTTCCCCTCCAGCTTCTCCAACTGGACGGCGAGAGCACTCAGCATCTGTAATAAAGGCGACTCGGCGGCTGAAGGGACTCTCCGCTCACGCCGAGCCGCTGCTGAAAACAGAGAGACAGACGTCGGTGGGCTTACCTGTCGATCAGCCCCACTCGTCGTCTGCCTCCTGTGGAACACTCCCTCTGTTTGTCTCTCTCTTTTTCGCGCACCTGTGTGTGTGTAGCTCTCTCACGCTGCTGAGTGTGTGTCTCTCTCGTGCACCTGTGTGTGTGTGTGTGCGTGTGTGTGTGTGTGTCTCTCTCTCGCGTGCCTGTGTGTGTGTGTGTCGCGCTCTCTCTCGCTTGCTCGCTGCACAGGAAATGCACAGGGAAAGACTGAACACGTACAAACCGAAACGGAAACTGGCTTGTTCGTACAACGAGTGTGTGGTCGTGACCAGAGGCAAAAGTTTGATTTGTACATGAACCGAGGTTCCACTGTATATATATATATATATATATATATATATATATAGTTTGTGTGCCCTTAGCGATCATCTGGCGGCTACCCATAGCGGGGAGATACTCATTAATGGGTATAAAGTGGCAGGCTTATTTGACCCCGGCAGTAACGTGTCCGTCGTTGCTCGCTGTTATGTTTTACCGTGACAGTGGATTAAACGAAAGACCAGTCAGAGGTGTATACACGGAGACGTCCGCGTGTATAAATCCGCCCGGTGTTACATTTGTCTTGGAGGAACCCTTAAAAGACTCACCATGGCAGTTCTTCCTGATCCCCCTTTTCCGGTAATCCTTGGGTGGGACTGGTCTAAAAGTAAATGATGTAGACTAATGAGTATTCCCGGACAAGCTTTGGACCTAGTAGTAGATGAGAAAGACTTGTCTCAAGCTGCCTCTGTTTCCTGCAGAGGCATTAGCTCTCTTGGAAATGTGTTCTTTTAATATTGTGGCTTATTAAATAATTAGACAATATCATAATATACCAGAAAAGGCGATATCCCTCCCATAATGATTACGGTACAAGAATCACATGAGACAAAATATCTTTTTAGCTTACATTTACTGACGTTTTACGCAGTTACAGACGGGGAGGCATATGGACAGACTTTATCCAGGTGGGAATCTGGATCAACACAGTCAGCCATTTTTTCCGTCCCTACGCTGGGAGGTTTTTCAACACACCTGGTGTCGACATAGCTCAAGGGTCTGGCCACTGTCCAGACCTTTTATATGGTTCTTGCTTCATTTGCTGGTCTTCTCGTTTCCAAACAAGGGCTGAATTCCTCTCCCACAAAATACAGAAATATCATAGTGCTTACATGTCGATTCTCATTCTCCCAAGAAGGAAAGAAGGTTTGTGCTTATAGAGGACAGAAATACCCTAACCTGTGTTTAAGCTGACTATACAAGCCTCCAGTTGTCTTTGGCTATCTAATCCAATGCTTGGTCAGCAATTCTAACTGCTGAGCCTCTGTGTGCCACAGTTAACATGCACATGTGAATAAAACTCATAACAGTATTGTCCAGATACAGTGACATAAAGAAAAATGTAGTATTACAGCCTCTAAGCCATGTAAAAAGTCCACAGAGAGTGAAACGGAGGGCCAAGAAGGTGATGTAGAAACTACTGGACCGTCGAGGGCCACTACGTCATCTACCAATGACCTGGCAGCTAGGGAGGAATCGCCGCCCCTTGAAGTCAGACCGAACCATCTCTCTGAGTTGCACTTTCAGTTTAAAGCGATACTGGCTTCTTTCAAGAGAGAACAATGGAATGATGACTCTCTGAAACACACAAAGAATGCAGTGGTTCTCGTCAACAGCCACAGGGACCTCGCTTCGTTATTGACAATGACCTATTATATCGGGTCGCGGAGCATGAGGGGAAGGACCGGAAGTTGCTGCTAATCCCGTGAACCTACAGGCGGCAGGTCTGCGAGTTAGCGCACTCCCACCTTCTTGGAGGATTAATGAGGAGGTTTGCCGTTTTTGCATTTCCTGTCTGGAATGTCAACTGTGGCAAATTCCCAGGAGGGACCGCACTCCTCTTGTCCCCCTTCCCCTGGTTGATGTTCTTTTTGACCGAATTGGGGTCAATATAGTAGGACCTTTGGAACCTTCAGCCTGAGGACATAAATATATACTAGTCCTTGTGGATTATGCGACCTGATACCCAAAGGCCATTCCCTTGCGCATGGCTACTTCAAAAGCAATCACATGGGAACTAGTATGGGTCTTTGCGGGAGTTGGCATCCCTAGAGAAGTCCTAATGGACCAAGGGATGATTTTTACCTCAGAAACGTTCAAGGTGACTGCCAAGTTACTGAAGATAAAGCACTTAAGAACCGCAGTGTATCATCCTCAAATAGATGGGTTACTTGAGAGGTTCAATCAAACTTTCAAGCAGATGCTTTGTAAGGTGGTCAGCAAGGATGGGAGGAATTGGGATCAACTTCTCCCCCTCATTTTCTTTGCCTACCGGGAATTCCCCCAAGCCTCTACGGGCTTCTCACCTTTTGAATTGTTATATGGACAACAGCCCCAGGGTATGTTGGATATATTAAAGGAGGGCAGGGAAGGAGAGGCTCTTCCCTCAACAAATATTCTAGAATATACTGTATCTCACAGTTACGCGATAGATTTCATAAAATTAGACCAATTCTAAAGAGTCATATGGAGGAGGTGCAAGCAGCACAGGCCCGCCTTTATGACTGTGGCACAACTCTCTGGGAGTTCTGTGTGGAGCTCGGGTCATGGTATTAGTTCTCACCTCTCACTCCAAATTACTCGCCCATTGATGGGGCCCTTATGAAATTAAGGAGAGGAAAGGATTGGTTGACTATTTGGTGAAACAACCTAATTGTCGACCAAGCAAGCAGGTGTATCATGTTAACCATGCTGAAACCGTGGAAGGAGAAGGACCCCGATCCCTCCTCCTGTCAGCCCCGCTCACTCTTTGCTCAAACAGATCCCCTTAATTTCAGTGAGCAATTATCGTCCAGGCAGAGGCAGGAGGTCGAAACAGCTATCTGCTCCGTCCCAGAGGTGGTGAGTGAATGACCCAGCCGGACCTCTTTAGTTGCGCATGACATATTGACTGACCTGGGGGTGATCGTTTGAGAGCAGCCCTATAGACTCCCGGAGGCAAAGAAAACTGAGGTGGAACTGGAAATCAAGGGAATGCTGGAACTAAGAGTGATTGAGAAGAGTTTTAGTCCTTGGTCCAGTCCCATCATCTTGATCGCTACACCTGACGGCAGTTGGAGGTTTTACAATGACGTCCGTCGGCTTAATCAGGTTTCCCAGTTCGCTGCTTATCCCATGCCTAGCGTAGACGACCTCCTCAAGAGGCTGGGGCCAGCTAGATTTCTGACCACACCTGACATGTTGAAGGGGTACTGGTAGGTTCCTTTAACGGAGTCTGCGAAGGCTAAGACCACATTTAGCACCCCTAATGGGCACTGGCAGTATTGTGTCCTTCCATTCGGGATACACGGGGCACCTACAGGTCATAGCAGTATTGTGGGCACTAGGAGAGGCCAGGCTTCGAATCAATCCCAAGAAATGTTTCTTTGGCTTGAGAGATACTTGGGAAACCGGGTGGGCAGGTACTGTGAGGCCACAGTGTTCCAAATTAAATGCCAAACAAGCGGCAGGTCTAATCATTTCTCGGTTTGGCTGTGTACTACCGCCGGTTTGTGCCTTGCTTCTCCGAGAGAGCGGCGCCCTTGACAGGCTTGATGAAGAAAAGAGCTCCCAACCTAGTGGTATGGTCTGACAAGGCGGAAGCACCTATATTAATAGCCCCTAACTTTTCTCTTCCATTTGTCCTCCAGACAGACGCTTCGGACACAGGCTTGGGAGCTGTGTTGAGCCAAAGCATCAATGGTTTTGAACACCCCGTAATGTACCTAAGCCAGAAACTGTTGGACCGAGAGACCAGGTTTGCAGTGGTGGAGAAGAAAGCCCTGGCGATTAAGCGGGCGATTAAGCAGTTGCGGTACTACCTCTTGGGTCGGGTGTTCACTCTGGTGACAGATCATGCATCCCGAAAGTGGATGGCCCTTCACAAGGAGTCGAATCCACGAGTCACCAGGTGGTTTCTTGACCTGCAGCAATACAAGTTTTCACTCGTTCATCGGCAGGGGTCTTTTCATACTAACGCTGACACCCTCTTTCTGGCTCACGATCTCTCGGTACAGGAGGGGATAGTCTTGTCACACAAGTGCGAATAGGAGGCAGCTGAAGGGCTTGCAGAATAATAATAATAATACTTTGCATTTATATAGTGCTTTTCTCACTACTCAAAGCGCTCAGCAATTGCAGATTAAGGGCCTTGCTCAACAGCCCAACAGAACAGAGTCCCTTTTGGCATTTACGGGATTTACGGGATTCAAACCGGCAACCTTCTGATTGCCAGTGCAGATCCCTAGCCTCAGATCCACCACTCCGCCACTTATGTAATAATGATAACATATCTGCCCAGAGGGTGGCGGAGTGCATTAACGTTTTTTCTAAGATCCCTGCAGATCTTTCCCAGGAAATTCCACCAGGAGCCACTGCCTCGACCTGGAACACGCCACTTCCAGTCCCAGCTCTGAGGACGACATCACTTCCGGTCCTGGGCCCGAGGACAACATCACTTCCGGTCCCGGCCCCAAGGACAATATCACTTCCCCCAGACTTCCTTTAAAGCATCACTCCCTTCCTCTGGAATTCAGTTCTGTTTTGGACTCTGTCTTGTAAACTTTACTTGCTTTCAACTTTTACTTTTTGTAGCCAGGATACAGATTACAGTGATCCCCCACTATATCGTGCTTCGACTTTCGCGGCTTCACTCCATCGCGGATTTTAAATATAAGCATATCTAAATATATATCACAGATTTTTCGCTGGTTTGCGGATTTCTGAGGACAATGGGTCTTTTAATTAATGGTACATGCTTCCTCAGTTGGTTTGCCCAGTTGATTTCATACAAGGCAGATGGCTGAGAAGCTACCCAATCAGAGCACGTATTACGTATTAAATAAAACTCCTCAATGATATATGATATGCTTCCCATGCAGTGCTTTGCATACTTAAAAACTCTAACAGCACCTATTAATTTTTGATTGTTTGCTTTTCTCTGTCTCTCTCTGACATTCTCTGCTCCTGATGGAGGGGGTGTGAGCAGAGTTGCTGTTTGCACAGAGGCTGTTTGCCTAGAGGATACGGACGCTCCTCTCAAAAATGCTGAAAGACTACCTTCACATTGCTCCCTTCCTTGCGGCCGCTTTATCGCGGTGCTTTGCATACTTAAAAGCCCAACAGCACGTATTAATTTTTGATTGTTTGCTTCTCTCTCTCTCTCTCTCTGACATTCTCTGCTCCTTATGCGCACTCCTTTGAAGAGGAAGATATGTTTGCATTCTTTTAATTGTGAGAAAGAACTGTCATTTCTGTCTTGTCATGGAGCACAGTTTAAACCTTTGACTAAAGGGTGTTTTTTCATGTCTAGAGGGCTATAATAATGTTATAAAACATATTTAGAAGGTCGTAAACAGGTTTTCTATGCTCTAACTGCGAAAATATTGGATTTATAAATAAAGAATCCTACTTCGCGAAAATTCATTTATTCTGAGTCTGGAACGGATTAACCGCGATAAACGAGGGTTTACTGTATACGGGTGGCTGCCCCAAACGTTTACCAAGTCTCATGTCTCTTCTTGTCACAATATATATATATATATATTGTAATAATCTCAAGAGGAGACAGCACAAAGGTTTGGGGTTTTCCGGCCCCGTATATTGTAGACGATCCACAATAAATCAAAAGAAAAAAGCAGGTCAAAATATAAACTAAACAATTCATATGCGCGACGCCGAAACATGGCGTCGGCGGCCATTTTATGAGGGAGGTGCCGGAAGTGGAGGAATGCTGGGAAGGAACCGTGAGGAATGCTGGGATCGATGACGTCAGGACAAGATGGCGGAGGAAGGGCGGAAGTAACGCATCACTGGGTAAATCCGGCTTATGGCGGGGGAGCGTCTTTTTTTCTGCAAGAAAGCATAGGGAGAAAGTTAGTACCCCGCCATTCCCTGCCGGCGAATGTCTTCCCAGGTGTGTTAAAATCCGTCCGCGGTCTCCTACTCGCACGTGCGCAACAATATATATATATATATACTGCATCTGCAGCTAACCAAAAATAGAAACTAAAACAATATTGTCCTTTTAGTTGTTAACAGTCAATATTACAGTAAAGATACAGAATAATTCAATACTAAAAGTCTGGGTTACATCATCAAAGAGAAAGGCTGAACTCATGCAAGTGAGAGAAAAGACTGCTATGTAAGCAAGATCTTTAAGTTGTTGCCTGGCACACACTAGTCATCTCCCAACTCTCCCACAATCTTCAACTACTGGCATGCTGATTGACACTTTTAGTATTATTAATATTGTTTCTCAATTTAAATTTGTGTTCTGGGCATCTGGAAGTGTCTGTGAATGTGAAAATTAAGCTATCAATAACTTTGATAGCTTTAACATGCTAAAATTATTCTATCATCCTTCAATATAATTCAGTATCGTGATTAGTATACAAAACTTCTGAGAATGATTCACATCTATAATTTATTGAAAAGAAAATCACATATTCTTTACACAACAAAATAGTAATTCTAACTCAGCCCAAAGTCAAACTATGCCGTAGCATTGAGAAATACAACATAAAAACCAGCAGAGTACTTGCGGAGACCGTAAAGATTTTTTCTTTCAAATATACAATATCCATTTCCAAAGATTACAGAGTTTCTTAACTTTCTTGCAGCACACGTTAATCTACAAGAACAGCTAATTACTTCAATACTTAAAGATAATATTTCATAAATTGCATGTGATTGCATTAATTGAATGTATATTAATTGACTGTCAGTAAAGAAGCTCAAAAAAAAAAAATAAACATGTTGCAAATTTAAGCTGAGAAATGAGAGCCAATTCAGTGTGTCTAATTCATTCATATGTTGAATCATAAACACTCCAGGGGCTCTTGAAGTGTGCCACTTCAGCAACTACTACTCCATGCATAAGATTCTTCATTTCAAATAAAGTAATTGCTTTGTTAATAATGGTAGTATTAGTTAATGTAATTATTGCCAAGTGACAAACAGGAATAAAGGTGTGACAATAGTAAAATAAAATAATTTTCCTATTTTAAATGTATGTGCTTTTTCTTAATGCATAGATAGCATTTTGTGGATGTGTCTAGAATGAGCTTTCATTATTGGTTGTATCACCAACTACTACCAGAAACCTGGTGTGCAAATAAATAGCGTTTGTGAACAATTGGGATGATTTTTGGGAAAGGCCTGGATTTTTCAGAAGAGATGGTCTTCATCCTAACTGGAGGGGATCTTATGTATTATCCCAAAATATGGCAGCAAAACTGCCTGGTTGACTGATTAGAGCACTATCCAGGCCGCAGTCATGTTATTTTAAATCACAGGCTGTTCTTTATCCCACCTGTTATTTTCCTGAATCTGTTACCCATAATCCCAGTAAATTTAGTCTTGATACAAACCTTAAATTAATTGATAACCAAAAAATAAGGTGTATAATTAGACCAAGGGATAAAACCAGACCCTCCACCAGGGGCATCTGTAATAGAAATTTACTTCAAATTAAAACAAAAAATATATCAGCAGTTCAGAAAGAAACATGCAGTTTTAAATGCTGTTTATTGAACATTCGCTCTCTTGGCACTAAAGCTGTTTTGGTAAATGATATTATATTAAGTACAAAATCTGATCTGTGTCTTCTTACTGAAACCTGGCTTAGTAAATATGACACTGTTCCCTAGCTGAGGCATCACCAGATGGATACTCTTTCCTTCATAAGTCTAGAGATTCTGGTCGAGGAGGAGGCCTTGGAATAATTCATTGTAACAAAATGCAAATCACTTCTAAAAATTTAGGCAACTTTACATCCTTTGAGGCATTCATTTTAAATATTAAAACAGATTCCAACACAATTATAGTGCTAGTCTACAGACCACCAGGGCCATATTCATTGTTCATGACTGAATTTAGCAACCTTCTGTCTGATTTGGCTATAAATTATGATCACTGATGGGGATTTTAATGTACACATTGATGTGGAAACTGACACTTTTAGCAAATGTTTTACTTATTTGTTAAATTCAGTAGGATTTTGTCAGATTGTCAAAGGTCCAACTCATAATCATAACCACACATTAGATTTAATTATAACTTACAAAGTTGAAATTCAAAATTTAAATATTACTCCATTAAATGTAGTTATTTCCGATCACTTCTTAATTACATTTGATTTAGTTCTGCCCATGCCAAAGCACTCACAGATTAAAACAAAGACAGTGTGACATCTAGATTGTAATTCTGCTTCAAAATTTATAGATACCTTGAGTAAGTCGAGTGTAATTGTGGAAAACCATTTAGATCAGTTAACATCAAATGTAAACGTGGAAAACAATTTAGATCAGCTAACATCACATTATAATGTGACCTTGAGAGATGCTCTGGACACAGTGGCTCCCCTAAAACAAAAGTGATCAAAGCACATAGAAACTCTCCCTGGTTTAATGAAAATACTCGAGCTCTTAAATTAGAGTGTCGAAAACTGGAGCGCAGATGGAGAACAACAAAGCTACATGTCTTTCAAATTGCATGGACAGAGATGTTAATAAATATAAAAAAGCCCTCTTTAAAGCTCGCTCAGAATACTATTCTACATTAATAGATAGCAATAATAAAAATCCTCGGGTACTGTTTAGAACAGTGGCTAAATTAACAAATGGGAATTCAGATCAACAGTGCAAAATACCAACAGATATTAGCAGTACAGACTTTATGAACTTCTTCAATGAGAAAATTAAAAATATAAGATCCCAGATCTCAGCATCACAGTACAAACCAAATACTAGCTTAGCAGACCCTGCCGCACATTGCATTCAGCACTTTAGTAATTTTAATCCTGTAACTGAGCAGGAAGTCTTAACTTTACTAAAATGAAGCCCACTACTTGTTCCCTAGATCCAGTGCCAACAAAACTAGTAAAAAGTGCCATGGATGTTCTTGCAGCGCCTATTCTAACCATTATCAATAGTTCATTATTGCATGGCACATACCTGATGCACTAAAAGTGTCAGTCATTAAACCTTTACTTAAAAAGTCAGACCTAGACCCACACATACTAAATAATTATAGGCCTATTTCAAATTTACCATTTCTCTCTAAAATACTAGAAAAGTAGTCGCCAGTCAGCTTCAGTCACACCTTACATTACAATTTATTTGAGAAATTCCAGTCTGGTTTCGCACTGGTCATAGTACAGAAACGGCACTAACACGGGTTGTAAATGACATTCTGATATCCTCTGATGAAGGAAACTCCACTGTAATTATGTTGTTGGACTTAAGTGCAGCATTTGACACCATTGACCATTCTATTTTACTGCACAGGCTAGAAAACGATGTTGGGCTTACAGGCCCGTGCTCGCTTGGTTTAGTTCTTATTTATCAAATCGATTCCAATATGTACAGAAATGTGCTGACAGTACTCCATCATTATACACAGAAGTTCAATATGGTGTCCCGCAGGGCTCAGTACTGGGACCTTTACTGTTTTCACTTTACATGCTTCCACTGGGATCTCTCATTAGGAAACATAATGTTAATTTTCACTGTATGCAGATGACACCCAGTTATACCTTTCATTTAAATCAAATGAAGTTTCTCCGATGTTGTCTTTAATTAGTTGTGTTAGTGAATTAAAGGAATGGATGAATGAGAACTACTTGTCTTTAAATACAGATAAAACAGAGATGTTAATTGTTGGAGGGAATGACGCTGATCACAGCAATATTTTGTCATCATTTAACTCAGTTGGAATCCCAATTAATTTTACTGAATCAGCCCGCAATCTAGGAGTTATCTTTGATTCTAGCATGTCATTTAAAGCACATATTACAAAGTTGTCCAAAACATGTTTCTTCCATCTTAAAAATGTTAGGAAATTGAAGCGCTTTCTAAATAAACAGGATTGTGAGAAATTAATTCATGCATTTATCTCTAGTAGGATTGACTACTGCAATGCGGTGTTCACTGGCTGTTCAAACTGTTCTTTATACAGCCTCCAGTTAATCCAAAATGAAGCTGCAAGAATTATTACAAGAACAAGAAAATATGAACACATAACTCCAGTTCTTAAATCCTTACACTGGCTCCCAGTTAAGTTTAGGGCAGATTTCAAAATCCTCCTTTTAACATATAAAGCATTAAATGGCCAAGGTCCGGCTTACTTGTCTGAACTTATCATGACTTACAAACCTGAGCGCACATTAAGATCTCAAGATGCCGGTCTGCTTAGGATTCCAAGGATTAATAAAATAACAGTGGGAGGTCGAGCTTTTAGTTACAGGGCCCCTAAACTGTGGAATGGTCTTCCTGCTTCTATAAGAGATGCCCCCTCGGTCTCAGCCTTTAAATCCCGGCTGAAGACTCACTACTTCAGTTTAGCATATCCTGACTAGAGCTGCTGATTAACTGTACAGACTGCATCTCTGTTGTTAGTCATTAGCACTAAAACATAAGTAACATGATTGTTATAATTTGAATACTAACCCTCACCTATTCTGTTTCTGTTCTCGGTACTCAAATGTGGCAATTGGTGCCACAGCCCACCTGCCAAGTTGTTTGCCTGCCTATGGTAAAGTCATCCCTGATGGAGGATCACAGGAATCATGGGAAAGAGGGGTCCTTTCATCGGATTGGCTGGCGAGCAACGTTTCAGCCGTGGAATGGCCAAATGGGGAGGCAGCTTGATGGATGAGGTCTCCAGGACTCTAAAAATATCCAAATCTTATTAAGTGATATCATCTACAGTTAAATTCTGCTCCGTACTTCTAAAATTTTTATTATTATGCATTATCCGAGGCCAACTGGCTGGAGAGACTAGTAAATGCACAAGTGAGGAAGTGGCTTGGACTGCCGAGGTGCCTCACCAGCATTGGCCTTTATGGTAACGGAGCCCTCTCTCTGCCAATCTCAAGCCTGGTGGAGGAGTACAAATGCGCGAAATCAAGGCTGGAAATGACTCTCACAGAATCCCAGGACTCAGTTGTCAGAGGTGCTGCTTCAACCCTAGCAACAGGGAGGAAATGGAAGCCATCGGCAGTAGTTGCAGAAGGCAAAAGCTGCCCTCAGACACCGGGACGTAGTGGGGCATGTCCAACATGGTAGAGGGGGCTTTGGATTTGAAGCAGTAACACCCACATGGCAAAAGGCTACTCCAATGGAGCGGCGGCAAATGGTGGTGGAGGAGGTCCGCCGCCAGGAGGAAGCAGCCAGGTGTGCCAAGGCGGTCTCCCAAGCCCAACAAGGCCACTGGATGAAGTGGGATGGTGTGGAGAGGAGGAAAATTACTTGGAGCGAGATGTGGAGTATGGAGGATAATAGATTAAGTTTCATCATCAGAGCCACATACGACGTCTTGCCCTCCCTAACCAACCTACATCTTTGGCATGGAAATGATCCAGCATGTCCCCTGTGCGCTGTCCCAGCAACCCTCAAACACATACTGGTGGGTTGCAAGACCATCTTAACTCAAGGAAGATACACCTGACGACACAACCAAGTGCTAAGATGCTTGGCTGCCGAAATTGAGAACAAGAGAGTAAACATTAACGCCATGCCTCTAGAAGCACAAAGTATCATCCGACGGAGAACAACCTTCATGCGGGAAGGGGAGAAACAGCCGACCAAGTCTTTACTCCAAGATAATGATCTATTGAACACAGCCCGGGACTGGGAGTTGCGAGTGGACCTCAACCAGAGGCTCACCTTCCCACCTGAAATTGCGAAAGGGCAGCTGACAACCTGGGAAAGACCTGGTGACGGCTTAAAGAGACTGCTGGTAGGAGGGAATAGACCCCAAAGGGGCCGGCATGGGTTAGCTACCCGTGCTAGCAGGAGCCTTGCATTATATAGTGACTTGGATCCACCCAATAATGGCTACAACAAGATCAAAAGGAAAAATACCCCCTGAGTCTGGGAGAGCGGGGGCGGAAGATGACTTGATGGCAGATTATACGGTAACAGACTTTGGAACGGAATCGACAATGAATCAAATGTTCAGCACAAGAGTTGATGGAGTAACAGAACGGGCGGGACACAGGCTTCAAAGCTGCATCTGTGGCTGGAAAAAAGTAACATCAGAGAAGGGTCTCAAGATCCACCAGGGCAGGAAAAAGTGCCTGAGAGAGCGTTGCGAGGGGCCTCGCATTGACCACTACTTCTTTAGAGGTAGGGCAAATCAGTCGAGTGAAGCCCAGTGGCAGGTTAGTCACCACAGTCCACAGGGTATCAGAACCCCAGACGAAGCACAACCAAGCACAGAGCCGCCAACGCTCATGAGTCCAGAACCCATCCAGCCACAGATAGCAGTAGAGTGGAAGATGAAGGGACGGAAGCCTCAAATCTTATGGCCTAAATCCTGCCAAAAAAAGGAGTGGGAAACCACAGACACAGACCTCGTCCATCTTCTAGAGGGGCTGAAAGGGTGCGTGGAAAAAAAAGCTGGACAAGATCGGGGAGATCCTTTACAGCTATGGAGCAGACAGATTTGGGGTGAAAAGCACAAATCTTAGGACGCAGAAGGATCCATCCGTCAACCTAAAGTCCAGGAGACAACAAGAGATCAAACGACTGGTGAAAGAAAGAAGGAAACTGAGAAAACAATGGAAAAAGGCCACAGAATTGGAAAGAAATGACTTGAGGCACTACAGGGCGAAATGAGGCAGCGAATTGCAACACTGCGAAGAGCAGAATGCCTAAGAAAGAAACATAAGAAGAAAGAACGAACGAGGACTTGCTTCTACAGAGACCCCCATAAGTTTGTCAAAGATCTCTTCGTAAAGGAGAAAACTGGGACCCTAAAAGCACCCATAAGGGAACTAGAGGAGCACCTGAGGAAGACCTACTCCGATAACAAGAGGCATGTGCCAGCCAGTATTCCAGATGACATGCCGCCAATTCAACCACCCGAGCACCAGTTGGAATTAAGGCCCCCTACATGGAGCGAAGTTGAGAGGACAGTAAAGCGTGCAAGAGCAGCCTCAGCCCCTGGGCCCAATGGCATCCCATATAGGCTCTATAAGAATGCTTGAGGCGTTTTGAAGTACCTATGGAAGCTAATGAAGGTGGCATGGGAGAAAGGAGTCATACCGAAGGCATGGCAGCGGGCAGGAGGTATCCTGATTCCCAAAGAGAAGAATTCTTCAACCATCGATCAGTTCCGCCAGATCAGCCTGCAAGTGTTGCGTGGGCATTATGAACTATCGTATCTGTTCAAGTTCTATTTAAATTTTAAATATAAGTAATTTTTATTTAGTCGACAGAAATATCTTTGGTAGGAATGTAAGTTAAATTTAGTCATCATTGCATAAATTTTTTTTCAACATTGAAATGTAAAGACTAAATTCAACTTTACATTCCTACCAAAGATATTTCTGTCGACTAAAGAAAACCTACTTCTATCCAAATAGAACTTGAAAAGATATATTTTTTAGAATCTGAGCTCGCATTTTAGATTGACTTAATGCACACTACATCAAGCCCGCGTGCTATTGTGCTCTGGCCTGCCTGCCTCAATAAGTCACCGTCGCTTCGCTGTTACTTTTTTACCATTCATTTAATCATGGGCCTCTCTACAGTTTTGTTTATTTTCGGGTTGTAATGTTCATTAAATTTACGTATCATCTGGTCCATTGGCGGACTGCGCATCTCACACCTAGGCCTTCAGTGCTGCTCTGTCTGAATCAACCCGCCCCTCAAAAACGAATTTATGGTTATGAAAAACATCTTAATATGCAGAAATACAGTATAAAGAGCCGCTGCATCGCAGATAGAATTGCAACATTTTACTCACCAAAAATTTGGATTATTTGTAAACAAAATCCATCCTCCTCTCTTTCCTCAAAAACAGTTTAATCACTCTGTTGTACGGATTATGTGTGCACCTCAGTTCCATCAAAAAGTCCCTTTCTATCGCCATCGAAGCTAATGCTGAAAATCGAACCTACGGCTTCTATCCAATCAATGGGTCTGAATACGGTGACATCGCCGTATGCCTGCTAGAGGGCCGTACTGACACCAACTCAAAATCTGATTGGTTGAAGCAACAGGTTAATCGACATTTATTCTGTGTTAGAGTGCCTGCACAACGGATTGTAAAGTCCTCTCTGCCTGGCAACAAATGATGGCTGAAATGTGATTGGTTAAATGCTTTAATAAGAAAATACATGCCTGGAAGCAGCACAACCATCGGAAAAGCTATGAAAGGAAGCGGACAGACTATTTGGAATTATTTAATAAGTATTCATGGACAAAATATAATTAACATCAGTTTGTGATTCAGATATTTTTACTTATGAATATGCTAAGCACAGTCCTTCACCCGCGAATATTTACCTTATATGGGCAGGCACTCAATTACGTGGGAGGCGTGATGACGCGACATGCAACTCTGCCTCCCACGGCCATCGAGCTGCAGTCTATTACAGTTTATGAACGAAAAAATAGGTTACAGTTATGACCATTACGCATAGAATTTCGAAATGAAACCTGCCCAACTTTTGTAAGTAAGCTGTAAGGAATGAGCCTGTGATTATGAGATATGACAGAATGATAGGTACAGAGGTCTGGGAGAGAAACGGGAAAGGTGGCAAGTAAATGTATTAAAAGAGCAACGTTGGGTATTTCAAATAAAAAATTTCCATTAGCCGCATCCAGATTGATTGAATAAATTCGACATTTTTTTTTTACTTGTGTTCTCTGTTTTATCTTGTTTTGTTTTTTTTGCCAAATTCCAGCCTTTTACCTACACGGGAAGTTCGAGAATTAGTGATGAGTGAGTCAGTCAGTCAGTGAGTGAGTGAGTGAGTCAGCCAGTGAGGGCTTTGCCTTTTATTAGTATAGATAAGGAACAACAAGATCATTTTTCAAAAACATTTTTATTTTACCTAACCACGGTTACACAAGTAGTTTTCTTAACTATAAATACAAACTTTTTTAACATTGTAACTTAAGCACAAGGCTTCCAACATGTTAAACATATTTATAAAATATAACAAGTCATGTAAACAACACTTAATTATAACCAGTGGGTCAGCAAAACCATAGTATCCAGGATTTGAAGTTCTGACAATGAATATTCATATTGTTGTCTATCAGTACAATGCATTTCTGGACTCTACCCCTTCATCAGAGTCAGACAAACTGGATGCTAAAAAGAAATAATTTTCACATCTCATGACACTGCATAAATACCTCCACAGAAAGGGGGTACTCACAAAAAATCTATCAGAATACAAGATTTTGGAACACTTCTCAGACAAGGTGTCTACTATTTAAAATGACGGACATCTCCACTAGTTAATAGATTATGGTGTGATTGTTAGTTTGATACATTAATTAACTTCAATTAGGTAAGCTTGTTTAAGACCACATAGTCCGAGGAGTATAATACAGTGTAATAAATTGAAAGAACCCCCAGAGCATATATGTATACTAAAAGCTGATATATATGTATATAATCCCTCTGTATTGATCTCAAAAGGTGATGGAAACAGTCAAAAGACTGAATAATCAATTAAGCAAAAAAAATCTGAATTATACTAAACCAGCTGTAATTTAATAAAGATTCTACATAAGGAACAGGAAGGTAATTTTTCAAAAACATTTTTAGTTCACCAAACCTCTATTACACAAGTAGTTTTCTTACCTATATAAACAACCATTTTTTAACATAATAACTTAAGCACACAGGCTTCTAACTTTATACTTGAGCACAAATGAACTAACAAACACTTCTTTGGGATCTGGGCAGAAAACAAGTGTAGCCTACACACAAAAAAATCCACACCACTTCAACTTTCTACTCTAATTATTGGGGAGCAATGTTTTTAATCTGAGTTTCCCCCATGTTGCCAAACTTCTCAGCCTGTCAGTGAGAGTAAACCTCATTTCAGCCTCTTTGTACTTCTGATTTCATTCTTTTAGCAGCTACTCAGAATGTGTGGTTATATGTGAAGATGGGGATGTACTTTGACTAGTAATTCAACAGTTTGTCTGTGGACTTTGATTCTGCTTAACCACTTGTTTTGTCATGTTTTATCATGGAAGGGTCCTATCTTGACCCTCCATACTTTCAAGCTCTTTATAATGTAGACCTGAACAGAGTGTGCACACTATAGGCCTAGATTATTTATTCTTGCCAGCCTGTCACAAAGATGCAGCCACAGTCTATAGCTCTACATAAGATACCTGTCAAGGCTGACTGCTTCTCTTTTGAAATATTTTCTGTTTTTTATATCTGTAACCCTGTACAACAAGATAGATCATCAAAACAAACAGGAGAGAAGCTTTGTCTTTTACTCATGCATTATACAGGTAGATTAACATGCTCTGACTTAACATTCCTAAATGGGCACAAAAAGATGCAAAGTAAAATAAGAAAATGGATAGCAGCTTTTCACGTTTGGACTCGAGGGACCCAATATTCCTTGAGTGTCAGGTGGCTCCTAGTAGTAAGCTGATGGTTCTCTGATCCATCATGGTCTCTTTATGGAATTTGTGGAATAAGAGAAAGACCCCCTAGCTTCTCTGTAGGCTCTGAATTTATACCAGTCTTTTGCTTCCTTGGTGTACCTATTGGACCAATGGGACATCCTAATAGAGGGCAGATTCACCTGTTATGTTCATGCATCATGCCCTTTGTCCAGTCTTTTTTAGGCACAGTTTATGTCCTTGGGACTTCTACAAACTCAACTTTTCACTGTAGGGCTTTAGCTAGCTCAAACTTGATTTATGTCCTTGTATATTTACAACATTCATTTAGACATCCTTGGTTCTTAACTGACACTGGTTCTGATCTAGTATTCTCTTATTAGAACATACATAACAAAATCGTATCTATTGCTGATTTTAACCTGTATGTTGTGGGTAATAGAGCAGGTTATAAGAAAAGGTTTTCTTCTGACAAGTAAATATTTGCCTAAATACATGTTTTATAATGAGAAAGACAAGTGCTAACATTAAATGTAAACTAAGAAAGCAAATCATACTAAACAAATGCCTGAAAGTTCATCCCCTGGACATTTGACACTAAGCTCATAAAACTCAAATTGATGCACAGATTTGTGGTCAATCACATGCTCATGTCTACCCTCACTTGTAAATAATACTCCAAAACATTTTAACTCTTTCAAACAGGGGAGTTACACACCCTTTGCCACATGGAACATGCCACTCATTTCCAGAAGACCATAACTTCAGATTTAGAGGTCATTATTCTCATACTAAATATATCACATTTAGCTCTGTAGCACGCCAGTGCACATTGAGGAACACAATTTGAGGAAGTCAGAAAGACAACATCACCAACAAAGAGTAGAGATGTAATTAACCAGCAAGAGTTAATGATAGCATTTTAATATAACATCAAGAGTAACAAGATTATTTGTTTAAGGAATACAGTTATTGTCTCCATTTGGCATACACAGTTCATACTTAATAAACTGACTCAAGCTGATATGCTACATTTCTTTTTAGTAGGTAACACTTTTTTCCCCATCTCTGAAGTTTTTCTATTATATTAAGTATTTTTCTGGTGGTGCATACAGGATACAGTCTTCTCGTGCTTCCTGCTAGCTGCTTCTTGCGGAAGCAGAGAGCGGATCAGCGAGCGGAAGCAGAGAGCGGATCAGCGAGCGGAAGCAGAGAGCGGCGGCATCTCCCACAGGCACGTAGCCCTTTGAAAGCACACGAGCAAGTTCACCTGAGATAAAGCCGGCAGCTGACCAGTAGAAATAACCGGCAGTGAGAAATTAAAGTCGATCACTTAGCGGGTGGTGGAAACTTAAAAGCGACGGTGATTCAGCTCAACACGGAAAGCGCAGAAGCACCTATAAAAACGGCAAAGATGACTTCAACATTTAATGTAAGTTCTATCTGCTCTCTGCCCATCGAGGGCACGTTTATATGTTGTGTGTCCTGCAGTATGTACAGCTCAGGTTTTCCGGCCGACAGTGCAGATAGCTTCACCTGCCAAAAATGTTTAGTTAATTTAGAGTTGGTCGGGAAAATACGCGAATTGGAGGACCGCGTTAGGAATCTGATAGCGATTAGGCAAACCGAAAATTGGATCGACTCGGTTTGTTTAGACAATTCGGCTACATCTGATTCGGCTTCAGTCTCTCCAGGTCCCACTGTAGTCAGTGCGAGGCCGAAATCAGCAGCACCAATTCAGCCACAGGGCGAGTGGGTAACAGTAAGACGGGGGTCTAAGAATCCAAAATTTAGTCCCCAGCACCCAGGTCACCAATTCGACCCAGAACAGGTTCTCAGCTCTCCGCAGCCTGTGGAAACTGAGAATAATAAAGTGCTCATAATTGGCGATTCCATAGTGCGGAATGTTAGAATTCCAAACTATGTTAAACCAGCAGTTAATGTTAAGTGCCTTGCAGGGGCCAAGATTTCTGGCATAAAGGCCGCATTGGACCGTGTTGCCGGCGATGAAGTATCTACCTTATTGCTGCATGTCGGCACTAATGATATTTATTTACAGCAATCTGAGGTATTAAAGCGGAACTTCATCTCTCTATGCACCAAAGCTAAAACAAAATGTCGGAATTTAATTGTATCTGGTCCCTTACCAAGATTGTATAGAGGGGATGTGATTTATAGCAGATTGCATTCCTTTCACTGCTGGCTAGAAACCTGGTGTGCAAATAAAAGCATAGCATTTGTGAACAATTGGGATGATTTTTGGGAAAGGCCTGGATTTTTCAGAAGAGATGGTCTTCATCCTAACTGGAGGGATCTTATGTATTATCCCAAAATATGGCAGCAAAACTGCCTGGTTGACTGATTAGAGCACCATCCAGGCCGCAGTCATGTGATCTTAAATCACAGGCTGTTCTTTATCCCACCTGTTATTTTCCTGAAGCTGTTACCCATAATCCCTGTTGTGGGGCATCCAGTAAATTTAGTCTTGAAACAAACCATAAATTAATTGATAACCAAAAAATAAGGTGTATAATTAGACCAAGGGATAAAACCAGACACTCCACCAGGGGCATCTGTAATAGAAATTTAATTCAAATTAAAACAAAAATATATCAGCAGTTCAGAAAGAACCATGCAGTTTTAAATGCTGTTTATTGAACATTCGCTCTCTTGGCACTAAAGCTGTTTTGGTAAATGATATAATATTAAGTACAAAATCTGATCTGTGTCTTCTTACTGAAACCTGGCTTAGTAAATGTGACACTGTTCCCTAGCTGAGGCGTCACCAGATGGATACTCGTTCCTTCATAAGTCTAGAGATTCTGGTCGAGGAGGAGGCCTTGGAATAATTCATTGTAACAAAATGCAAATCACTCCTAAAAATTTAGGCAACTTTACATCCTTTGAGGCATTCATTTTAAATATTAAAACAGATTCCAACACAATTATAGTGCTAGTCTACAGACCACCAGGGCCATATTCATTGTTCATGACTGAATTTAGCAACCTTCTGTCTGATTTGGCTATAAATTATGATCACGTAGTTCTGATGGGGATTTTAATGTACACATTGATGTGGAAACTGACACTTTTAGCAAATGTTTTACTTATTTGTTAAATTCAGTAGGATTTTGTCAGATTGTCAAAGGTCCAACTCATAATCATAACCATACATTAGATTTAATTATAACTTACAAAGTTGAAATTCAAAATTTAAATATTACTCCATTAAATGTAGTTATTTCCGATCACTTCTTAATTACGTTTGATTTAGTTCTGCCCATGCCAGCACTCGCAGATTAAAACAAAGACAGTGCGACATCTAGATTGTAATTCTGCTTCAAAATTTATAGATACCTTGAGTAAGTCGAGTGTAATTGTGGAAAACCATTTAGATCAGTTAACATCAAATGTAAACGTGGAAAACAATTTAGATCAGCTAACATCACATTATAATGTGACCTTGAGAGATGCTCTGAACACAGTGGCTCCCCTAAAACAAAAGTGATCAAAGCACATAGAAACTCTCCCTGGTTTAATGAAAACACTCGAGCTCTTAAATTAGAGTGTCGAAAACTGGAGCAGATGGAGAACAACAAAGCTACATGTCTTTCAAATTGCATGGACAGAGAGTGTTAATAAATATAAAAAGGCCCTCTTTAAAGCTCGCTCAGAATACTATTCTACATTAATAGATAGCAATAATAAAAATCCTAGGGTACTTTTTAGAGCAGTGGCTAAATTAACAAATGGGAATTCAGATCAACAGTGCAAAATACCAACAGATATTAGCAGTACAGACTTTATGAACTTCTTCAATGAGAAAATTAAAAATATAAGATCCCAGATCTCAGCATCACAGTACAAACCAAATACTAGCTTAGCAGACCCTGCTCACATTGCATTCAGCACTTTAATAATTTTAATCCTGTAACTGAGCAGGAAGTCTTAACTTTAATTACTAAAATGAAGCCCACTACTTGTTCCCTAGATCCAGTGCCAACAAAACTAGTAAAAGTGCAATGGATGTTCTTGTAGCACCTATTCTAAACATTATCAATAGTTCATTATTGCATGGCACAGTACCTGATGCACTAAAAGTGTCAGTCATTAAACCTTTACTTAAAAAGTCAGACCTAGACCCACACATACTAAATAACTATAGGCCTATTTCAAATTTACCATTTCTCTCTAAAATACTAGAGAAAGTAGTCGCCAGTCAGCTTCAGTCACACCTTATGCATTACAATTTATTTGAGAAATTCCAGTCTGGCTTTCACACTGGTCATAGTACAGAAACGGCACTAACACGGGTTGTAAATGACATTCTGATATCCTCTGATGAAGGAAATTCCACTGTAATTATGTTGTTGGACTTAAGTGCAGCATTTGACACCATTGACCATTCTATTTTACTGCACAGGCTAGAAAACGATGTTGGGCTTACAGGCCCGTGCTCGCTTGGTTCAGTTCTTATTTATCAAATCGATTCCAGTATGTACAGAAATGTGCTGACAGTACTCCATCATTATACACAGAAGTTGAATATGGTGTCCGCAGGGCTCAGTACTGGGACCTTTACTGTTTTCACTTTACATGCTTCCACTGGGATCTCTCATTAGGAAACATAATGTTAATTTTCACTCGTATGCAGATGACACCCAGTTATACCTTTCATTTAAATCAAATGAAGTTTCTCCGATGTTGTCTTTAATTAGTTGTGTTAGTGAATTAAAGGAATGGATGAATGAGAACTACTTGTCTTTAAATACAGATAAAACAGAGATGTTAATTGTTGGAGGGAATGACGCTGATCACAGCAATATTTTGTCGTCATTTAACTCAGTTGGAATCCCAATTAATTTTACTGAATCAGCCCGCAATCTAGGAGTTATCTTTGACTCTAGCATGTCATTTAAAGCATATTACAAAGTCGTCCAAAACATGTTTTTCCATCTTAAAAATATTAGGAAATTAAGGCGCTTTCTAAATAAACAGGATTGTGAGAAATTAATTCATGCATTTATCTCTAGTAGGATTGACTACTGCAATGCGGTGTTCACTGGCTGTTCAAACTGTTCTCTATACAGCCTCCAGTTAATCCAAAATGCGCTGCAAGAATTATTACAAGAACAAGAAAATATGAACACATAACCCCAGTTCTTAAATCTTTACACTGGCTCCCAGTTAAATTTAGGGCAGATTTCAAAATCCTCCTTTTAACATATAAAGCATTAAATGGCCAAGGTCCGCTTACTTGTCTGAACTTATCATGACTTACAAACCTGAGCACATTAAGATCTCAAGATGCCGGTCTGCTTAGGATTCCAAGGATTAATAAAATAACAGTGGGAGGTCGAGCTTTTAGTTACAGGGCCCCTAAACTGTGGAATGGTCTTCCTGCTTCCATAAGAGATGCCCCTCGGTCTCAGCCTTTAAATCCCGGCTGAAGACTCACTACTTCAGTTTAGCATATCCTGACTAGAGCTGCTGATTAACTGTACATACTGCATCTCTGTTGTTAGTCATTAGCACTATAACATAAGTAACATGATAATTATATTTGAATACTAACCCTCACCTATTCTGTTTCTTTTCTCGGTACCCAAATGTGGCCATTGGTGCCACGGCCCACCTGCCAAGTTGTTTGCCTGCCTATGGTAAAGTCATCCCTGATGGAGGATCACAGGAATCATGGGAAAGAGAGGTCCTTTCATCGGAGCAATGTTTCAGCCGTGGCATGGCCAAATGGAGATGCAGCTAGATGGATGAGGTCTCCAGGACTCTAAAAATATCCAAACCTAATTATGTCATATCATCTACTGTTAAACCGTAATTCTAAAATTTTTATTATGCTGTCTTAAGGAATTGTTCTGTTGTGTATATTGTATTGTATTGACCCCCTACTTTTGACACCTACTGCACGCCCAACCTACCTGGAAAGGGGTCTCTCTTTGAACTGCCTTTCCCGAGGTTTCTTCCATTTTTCCCTACAAGGTTTTTATTGGGAGTTTTTCCTTGTCTTCTCAGAGAGTCAAGGCTGGGGGGCTGTCAAAAGGCAGGGCCTGTTAAAGCCCATTGCGGCACTTCCTGTGTGATTTTGGGCTATACAAAAATAAACTGTATTGTATTGTATTGTATAAGCATGCACGAACAAGATTGCTAGATATTTAATCTGTATTGTGTTGAATCTGATATGTGTGACAGGAACGACAGATGAACTTCAAAAACAGAAATCTTGTGATATATTTGCTTTGACAATTTCGATGTAGCAGGTTGAGAATTACCCTGTTTTTTGCAAGAGTAATGAAATATTTTTAACTAAAGTTTAATAAAGGTATACTGTTTTTAAATTTCCTAGTAGTACTAGAATTCCAATGAACCCCTTCCTTTAGTTCTGATATACTTGTGATTATGAGATATGACAGAATGATAGGTACAGAGGTCTGGGAGAGAAACGGGAAAGGCGGCAAGTAAATGTATTAAAAGAGCAACGTTGGGTATTTCATTTAAAAAATTTCCATTAGCCACATCAAGATTGATTGAATAAATTCGACGATTTTTTTTTTTACTTGTGTAAACATCTTGCTTCTCAGTTTTATCTTTATTTGTTGATTATGTGCTTTGACAACCACATAGCAAGAAAATTAAGACTCTTCATTTTGCTGACAATTCTTTTGTCCTTCTTAAATAAGTTTTAGATAATATCCTTTTTTTTTTTGACTGATGACAAATGTTTTTTGTGTCATTGTTTGGTGTGGAGTTTCTTCATTGGACACACTCAGCATACTAAATCCAGAAATATTAGCAAGATGAGAGTAAGAACTTCCAGTCCTGTGACATGCAACCTTTAGCTACCCTCCATACCTCAGTTAGTTAACAAATGAAAATCTGGAACAAGAGAAAAGACAGGATGACCCCTTGTGGAGTCTAATTACCAAATTCAATTGACTCAACTCTACCTACAAATACAAGGATCAAATGTCACATCCATAAAGCTGAAGCACCTTCCACAATATAAAATAAGGTACATAGGCTTTTTCCAAATCCGCAAAACAAATGTATGATTGGCAAATCCAAAATGCCCCCTCAAATATCTTGGTAAGTGCAAAGACCTGATTCAGCATCTGTGTCTGGCAGTCCTGAGGCACTGTCCCCACCTGTCAAACAACAATAAAGAAGTG